>NC_069501.1:551552728-551852728 GCF_027579735.1 Bombina bombina | reverse complement strand
GCAATCACCAGCAGCAATCATGCAGCTGGGTCATGTGACTACTGCTGCAGCCCTAATTCTTCAGAACCTGCAGCTATCTGCTGCTCCTGAGTGGGGTTAAACGCATAGACTTGCAGGGTTGCTAATGCTAGAATTGCATTCTCTAACAAATTAGAGCATGTACTTTTTTGCACTATAATTGCCCTTTAATGTTACTTTTGGGTAAATTTTTCATATGTCAAGTGGACATCATTTGCTGTAGCGAATAATGTCCGCCCGAAATCACTAAATGCCGACAGCGTATACATTTCACAAACATTTCTAGTGAAATGCTTGTGCAGTGCCGCCCCCTGCACATTGGTGGCCAATCGGCTGCTAGCAGGGGGTGTCAATCATCCCGATAGGATCGGATTGGGATGATTGCAGTCCGCCACCTAAAAGGTGGCTGACAAGTTAAGGAGCGTTGGTCTTACGACCGCTGCTTCTTAACTTAGGTTTCAGACGGACCTGTAACCTCGGACGTAGAAAGCAGCATCCGCTGCTTAATAAATCTACCCCATGAAGTGGATATAGTCATAACTATCTAAACACTAATTTCTTAATGCCAAAGGTTTCCACATTCTTCCCAAGTTCCATACAAATGTTACAAAATAAACTTGTTAATCCAAGATACAAAACATGTTGTAAGAACACTGAGTTTAAAATGTAATGAAGATGGTTCCTTTAAAGCTCATTTTACAAATAAATAATATCTATCCACAATTAAGCCCTGTATTGCAAAATACTTACATAAAAAACGATGTTTTGAAACATTTAAAACTGTTATTCGCACTTGGCTAAATGACGAGTTTTGCGTTACGGTGCGTTACGGCTATACCGCTGAAAAATTGGCCATTGCGTGTGGAATGCCCTGTAATGAATATTACAAGTCATGGCGGTATAGGCTGTAATGCAAGCATTTTAGCCTTAACGCAACCCTCCATTCCGCACTCAAAAAATGATGTTTGAGTGCAGGATTTTCCATAGCGCCATATTACAGGTTGTGCGGTCCATCTAAAATGCTTGCATTACAGCCTATACTGACACGAGCCATTCCGCGATCTGAGACCAGTAGTTATGGATTTTGCAAAACAAAAATGTTTCACAAAACTCATAACTAAAATGTTACAAAGTACACTAACACCCATAAACTACCTACTAACCCCTAAACTGCCTACCTCCCGCACTGCAAATACGGAATTACATTTATTAACCCCTAATCTGCTGCCCACCCATATTGCGACATTAAAATAAACCTATTAACCCCTAATCTGCCGACCCCCCACATCGCCAACATTAAATAAATCTAGTAACCCCTAAACTGCCAGCCCCCCACATCGCAAATAATAAACTAAACATATCACTAAATCACTAAATTAAACTATTAACCCCTAAACCTAACACCCCCTAACTTTAGATTAAAAGTTACAATATAACTATCTTAAAATAAATAAAAATTTACCTGTGAAATAAAAAACAAAAATAAGATTAAACTATAAATTAACCTAACATAACTATTCTAATAAAATTAAAAAAACTACCAATTAAAAATTGCATCCTAAATTACATGATTAAAAAACCTAACACTACGAAAAAATAAAAAACCTAAATTACAAATTTAAATAAACCTAATACTACGAAAAAATTATAAAAATCTAACATTACAAAAAATAATAAACACTAAAAATACGAAAAATTAAAAACTCTAAGATTACAAAAAATAATAAATGAAATGATCAAAAATGAAAACCATTACATCTAGTCTAATAGCCCTATAAAAATAAAAAAGCCCCCCGAAAATAAAAACACCCCCTAACCTAACAATAAACTACCAATTGCCCGTAAAAGGGTCTTTTGTAGGGCATTGCCCTAAATTAAACAGCTCTTTTACCTACAAAAAATGATAAAGTCCCCCCCTAAAAGTAAAACCTCCCACCCAACCAACCCCCTAAACTAAAAAACCTAAGTCTAAAAAAATCTTAAGATACCCATTGAGTCCGGTCATCCATCCTCATCCAGGCGGTGAGAAGTCTTCATCCAGGCAGCGACATCTTCCTCCATCGCGGGATCATCTTTTATCTTCATCCCGGTGGCGTGGAGATGTGGAGGCACGGAGCTGTCCAGGACCAGAAATGACATCCAGTGCCAAGCGTCCTCTTCATACGATCACCACCGTACACTAAAGCTTGAATGCAAGGTACCCTATTGGCTGACATTTTCAAATCAGCCAATAGGATGAGAGCTACTGAAATCCAATTGGCTGTTCAAATCAGCCAATAGGATTTCAGTAGCTCTCATCCTATTGGCTGATTTGAAAATGTCAGCCAATAGGAATGCAAGGTACCCAATTTTTAAACGGGTACCTTGCATTCAAGCTTCAGTGTACGACTGTGACCGTATGAAGAGGACGCTCCGCTCTGGATGTCATCGCCGGTCCTGGAGAGCTCCGCCTCCATAGCTCAGCCTCACCGGGATGAAGATAGAAGATAGTCCTGCGATTAAGGAAGATGTCACCGCCTGGATGAAGACTTCTCAACGCCTGGATGAGGATGAATAACCGGACTTCAGGAACCGTGAGTAGATATTCTGGGCTTAGTGTTAGGTTTTATTTCATTTTTTGGGGTGTTTTTTTTAGATTAGGGCTTTGGGCAGTAAAAGAGCTGAATGCCCTTTTAGGGGCAGTAAAATAGCTGAATGCCCTTTTAAGGGCAATGCCCATACAAATGCCTCTTTAGGGGCAATGGGTAGTTTAGAATTTTTTTATTTTGAGGGGTTGGTTGGGTGGGGGGTTTTACTTTTAGGGGGCACTTTATCATTTTTGTAGGTAAAAGAGCTGTTTAATTTAGGGCAATGCCCTACAAAAGACCCTTTTAAGGGCTATTGGCAGTTTATTGTTAGGTTAGAGGGTGTTTTTATTTTGAGGGGCTTTTTTTATTTTTATAGGGCTATTAGATTAGGTGTAATTGTTTTTATTTTTGATAATTTCATTTATTATTTTTTGTAATCTTAGAGTTTTTTTATTTTTCGTATTTTTAGTGTTTATTATATTTTGTAATGTTAGATTTTTATAATTTTTTCGTTGTATTAGGTTTAATTAAATTTGTAATTTAGGTTTTTTATTTTTTCGTAGTGTTAGGTTTTTTAATCATGTAATTTAGGGGTTAATAGGTTTTGTTTATTAGTTGCGGTGTGGGGGGCTGGCGGTTTAGGGGTTAATAGGTTTAGTTTATTAGCTTGATGTGGGGGGCTGGCGGTTTAGGGGTTAATATTTTATTATAGTGTTGGCGATGTCGGGGGCCGGAGGTTTAGGGGTTAATAGGTTTATTATAGTAGTAGCGATGTGGGTGGGCAGCGGATTATGGCTTATTAGGTTTATTTATTAGTTGCGATGTGGGGGGCCGGCGGTTTAGGGATTAATTAATTTATTTAGTGTCGGGTGGTGGTTTAGGGGTTAATCATTTTATTTAGTGTTGGGGAGTGGCGGATTAGGGGTGTTTAGACTAGGGGTTTATGTTAGGGTGTTTTAAACGTAACTTTCTTTTCCCCATAGACATTAATGGGGTTGTGTTAAGGCGATTTGCCATTCCGCAATAGCAGGTGTTAGTTTTTTTAACACTCTCTCCCGATTGATGTCTATGGGGGAAAGCGTGCACGAGCACGTAAACTCAACCCTTGGCTTTTGTGCGGTATGGAGCTTAACGCACCATAACTTACAGCACAAGGAGGTTTTTCAGTAACTTGTAATGGCAGCGCTATGGAAAGTACGGTACCGCTCATATTATTGAGTTATTTACGCACCCGGTATAGCGCAAAACTCGTAATTTAGCTGATAGTTTGCAGTCTAGAGACATAGCCTTTGAAAAGCTTTTTGAGTATGTTTATATTATCCTTTCTGCTGAGGCCAGTTAAAGGGACATGAAAGTCAAAACAAACATGATTCAAATAGAGTACACAATTTAAAAAAATTTAATTTATTAAGTAAAATGGAAAATTGTTTAAAATTGTTTGTTGTATCTAAATCATGAAAGGTAAATTTTTACTTTCATGTCCCTTTAAAGGGATATGAAACCCAAAGTATTTCATGATTCAGATAGAGCAAACAATTTTAAACAACTTTCCAATTTAAATCTATTATTCAATTTGCTTCCTTCTCTCTTTATCCTTTGCTGAAAAGTTTATCTAGGTAAGCTCAGGAGCAGCAAAGAACCTAGGTTCTAGCTGCTGATTGGTGGCTGCATATATATATATATATATATATTTATTTATTTACCGATTGTCATGGGCTCACCCATGTGTTTAGTTAGAAACCATTAGTGCACTGCTGCTCCTTCAACAAATGATGCCAAGAGAATGAAGCAAATTTGATAATAGAAGTAAACTGGAAAGTTGCTTAAAATTTTATGTTCTACCTAAATCATGAAATATTTTTTTTAGTTTCATGTCCCTTTAAGCATATATGAAAAAGCTTTGCACTGATTAATCAATCACTATGGGCATATTTATCAAGCTCTGTATGGAGCTTGATGCCCCTTGTTTCCGGCAAGCGAGTCTAAAGACCGCTGCTCCATAACTTGTTCGCCTGCTCTGAGGCCGCGGACAGAAATCGACACGATCGAATACAATCGGGTTGACTGACACCCCCTGCTAGAGGCCGATAGGCTGCGAATCTGCAAGGGGTGGCATTGCACCAGCAGTTCACAAGAACTGCTGGTGCAATGATAAATGCAGACAGCGTATGCTATCGGCATTTATCGATGTGCAGCGGACATGATACACTACTTCCTATCATGTCCGCTCGCACATTGATAAATATGCCTCTATGTATAATGTTCCAGGGCCAGTGTTCTGAAATCTGCAGGATGCAGTGCAGCCTTTATTGGGGAAGTGAAAAAACAAAACAAAATTGTGAATAACAGCCAAATGGGTCAATATAAATAACTATATTTACATGACAAACTATTTAGTGTACATTATTTAAAATGTAGGGCTCGATTACAACGATATCAACGATACCAGTGTATGCAAATGTCTGCACGCGAGCTTGTGTTTGCATTGCACGGAAGCTTTGCGCTCACAAGAGCGCGCTATCCATAAGCTCGTTCTCATGCTGATAGACACGGCATGAGAATCTAGTGCAGCGAAGGGGGTAAGTTGCGCAGCGGTGGGCAGTAGATTTAAATATATATGTATGTGCTTATATACATAGGGCTAGATTACAAGTGGAGCACTAAATTATTGTGCTCCAGCAAACGGGCAAATTTGCCTGTTTGGGGGAGTGCACTAGTTAACCAGCCATTACAAGTGGCTGGTTATTGCACTCAGAAAATTAATCAGAGATCCGACCTCTGGTTAATTTTCTAAAAGTGCCCCAAATGCCCTTAAAAGAGCAAGCATTATAGTTTTTTATTTTAAAAAAATCAAGCTTTTTTTTAATAATAAAAAAACTGCACTAATCAGTTTTGGGGCTTTAAAGTTGTTAGGAGTGGGTTGTTAGAAAACAACGGCACTGAAAAGTGCCTTTACATTACTCTATAGGAACAGTGTGTTCTCATAGACCACAATGTAAATATATATGTACCCTGTATATACACATATTAACACATAAATATATATATGTATATAAGCATATAAATGTATATTTAAAAATGCTGCCCATTACTGCGCTACTTACCCCCTTCTCTTATCTAGGTTCTGATGCCGTTTCTGACTCTTAGTAACCTATGGAAGTGCGCTCTGATGAGCCCAATGCTTCCTAGCAATGCAAACGGGAGCTCACGTTCGCATTGCAATTTACATTATTGTGTACTGGTATAATAAATAAATTAGTGCTCCACTTGTAATCTAGCCGTAATGGGGAATTCAATTTTGAGTTTTATGCCCATTTAAAGGGACGTGAAACCCCAAAATTTTCTTTCCTCATTCAGATGTAGGATACAATTTTAAAGAACTTTTCCAGTTTACTTTGATTATCAATTTTGCTTCATTCTCTTGGTATCCTTTGTTGAAGGAGCTAGCTGAACACATTTAATCTCCAGCAACATGAATGTTTTTTCACTGTAAGAGCAATTATATTGTGGAACTCCTAAGGAGGTATAGTGAATATCAATACCTTAGATACATTTAAAATGGTTTAGATACATTTCTGGCTAGAAACAGAATTCAGGGATATGTTTGTGTGAAATGGGTCACTTTTTTAATGGGATTAATTTAAAATCAATTGGAACTTTTATTGTTGATAAATTAAAATTTGTTTAAGTTGAACTCTATGGACTTGTGTTCTTTTCCAACCTCATCTACTATGTAACTATGTTACATCAGTAAGCCAATGAATACAGGTATCAATCAGCAGCTAGCTCTCAGCTCCTTGCCAACCTAGGTATGCTTTTGAACAAAGAATACCAAGAAAACAAAGCAAATTAGATAACAGGAATTGGAAAGTTGTTAAAAATTGTATGCTCTATGTGACTCATAAAAGACAAATTAGTGGTTTAATGTCGCTTTAATGAAGACTAGCTTTAAGTGAAATACCTTTTTGTGAATACCGAGACATTTGAGCCTCTATTCTTATGCCAAGATTGCTGCATCTCTACAACAATTTAACTACTTCAATATACCAGTTCACAGCCTGCTTTGTTCCATGACCTCTACTAAATGCTATTACGAAATCATGCCACATTTATTTGTATGATCACAATACATTTCCCTCCAAAATTCAGTGCACAGTCTCTTGTTCTAGAACTTTGTATTTACTGAAGATTGATTGGATATAGCAAGAAGCTTTGCAGATTTGCACAAATTTGGCAGAAAACCACTCATTTATTAAAAATGACCTTGGGCAGAGCATGTAAAAACATCTTAATATAGGGCATACATGTCTAACATTCCAGTCACTAGATCAATGGCTTTCAACCTTTATTGCTGTGGGACACCCAGTGATGTCCTTCTGAAATTCATGTGGCACCTCTTATTTTCTATATGCCTCCCCAATGGCTCTATTAAAGGGGAGTACATTTGAAATGTTTTACAGTTTTTAGTATCTTGTAAGACATATATTTCTCTACTGAGAAACAAAAATATATTGTAGTTATGCTTGTAATGCTGATAACTGTCCACAAATAAAGCAGTGGGATCTCTGCTTACCAGCAAATAAGTAATCAGTCCTTAAGGCCCAGTTGCATTTCCTGTTAGCATCCAAACAAAATCAACAGCTATAATTGAACCATATTTTGATCAATGAAATATATTCAACACATTTAAATTGTGCTCTTTCATATGAATCATATTTTTTTTTTAGATTTTTCTGTGCCTTTAATAAAGCACAGTTTTGTGCAAAGTATATATAAGAAACATTACAATGAGTAAGAGTTTACACATAAAGAGAATATGATTGGCAATTTGGTACTTGTTATCCTCAGCTCTAATTTGTTACAACACTCTCAGTCAAAGGTTGTGATATCCCAGGGTGTCCAGAAAACGTGGTTGAGAATCACTGAGCTAGATCATAATCCTAATGTTATTATTCAAGACAAACACATTAAGAAATAACACAGAATCTATTCAAACTCAATTTCTAAATTTATATAAATCATAAACTACAGAAGCACAAAACATGTACTTAAGCTGGGATGAAAAAGAAGAAGGTCAGTATGTGAATAGATGAACAGTGAGTATTTTCCTCATTTTTCACCAGCTTAGAAGCAAATCACATTCTTCACAGCAGAGGAACAGTGAATGTGGAGTCTCTGGATGTGGTGTCATGACGCGGCGCACATATAAAAGAACATCTTAGACTTAGAGAGAAAAGGGAGAGAGTGAAAAAACAGAGACTGATGGGAAAGGGGGGGGGGGTGAGAGAAGGGCAAAAAAAATAAAAGATGAGAGAGATAAGGACTGATAGGGATTGGGGGAGCAGAAATAGGAAGAAGAGATAGACTGATCAAGTGAAATAAAGGGGACAGTGACTAAAGAGAGGGATGGAACATGAGAAAAAGCTGATTGAGGACATGGAAATGAAGGAACATTACAGACAGAATCAGACAGAGATAGGATAAGGAAGAACTAAAAAGTCCGGACATAGTTGGAGAAAGAAGGGAGGGGAACATCTATCCCTCATGCACTAAACCAACAGGAGTTATTAATATTTAACTTTCCAATGTTCTTTACATACTATTTTAAATACATTTTCTATATATCTGTATATACCAATGCCTGCATGTCTATTCCTATAGATATATAGGTATAGATATATATTTACATTAACATTATCAGATATATAAAGAAATATATATTTAATAATAAAAATAAAAAAATAAATCGATTTTAAGAACATTGGAATGTAAAATATGTGTAACGTGCTTCAGGTTTCGCGCTTTAGGTCTAACCCAGTTTCAGGTTAGTGTACATGAAAAATATTAATAATTATAACAAATTTTTACAGATACTGTAAAAAATAAATAATATATATATATATATATATTCTATGGATTATTTAGAATTTTTATTTAATATTTTTTTATTAATAATTAATAAATTATTAAAAAAATTTTTTTTATATTTTTTAATATTTCAATAATGCCCCTTAAGATAAATGTTTTCATGTCTGCTAACCCGACACCACATTAGACCTACATTATGAAACGTGAAGCATGTTACGCATATTTTACATTCCTATGTTATTCAAATAGAATAAAATTGAATTTGTATTATTAAATTTAAATATATATATATATATATATATATATATATATATATGATAATGCTAATGTAAAATATATATCTATACCTATATATCTATAGGAATACATATACAAAAATAGGTATATACAGATATATATATATATATATATATATATATATATATATATATATATATATAACTATCTATTTAAAATACAAAGAACATATTCCAGTATGTGAAGAACATTGGAATTAGGGATGGGCGAATGTGCTCAAAGTGTAATTTATTTGATAGAACGAATAGCCCTGTGGACATTCGTTTTGGACAATCAACTATTGATAAGAATGAAAATCCATTTGATTGGTAATCAAATGTTATTTCTGGTTTTCAAATGTTACTTTCGTTTTTGAATGTTCATAATTAGATCAAATATCCACATTTGAAATGTTTAATGTTATATTCGCTATAACAAATACTATTCAGAAGTTCAATAGTTCATGTGGTAGGGAATTTAGTAAATTAATACATAATAGATACAAATATATCAATTTGAATGTTTCTATATCGAATATTGCATAATTCAAATATTATTTAAAGAGAGCATTAGAAATACCATTAAAAATCTATTGATTTGAAATTTTCAAATTCGAATATTGCATAATTTGAATGGAATTATTAGAAAAATTAGAATCAATATTTCATTTAAAGATTGCATTAGAAAAACTATTACATTATTAAAATTTTTAATATCAATGTGAAAGTTCACAAATAGATTGAAAATAATTGCACAATAAGTCATAAGAATGAGAGCAAGAGAGAATGAGAGCGAGAGGGTTTGAGAGAGAATGAGAGAGAGAAAGAATGAGAGATTGAGAGAGAGTGAGTAAGAGAGATAATTAGAGACAGAGAATGAGAAAGAGAGAATAAGAGGGAGAGAGAGAATTATAGGATTGACCATTAAACAAAGGCGAAACAGAAATAAAAGAACTGTTAAAGGAATGTAGAAACACACAAAACATTACTGATGTAGCACATAAGAAATAGGAATGAGCCAATTTTGGTGTTTGAATTCTAAAATGTATATTCCCTTCTTTCTGTCATTAAAATGGTTCTATAAAAGCAAATGTTACATTGAAATATTTAATCTGAATAGTCATTCCAATACTGTTACATTGAAGCCAATGACCTACATACAACATAACCTGTTGATGTAATTCATATCACACGGAAAAAAAACCACACTGTAACATATCAACTGTTAAATAGTGTAATTCATAACGATTTGTACCTGCCCTTCATCACAGTTGCAAGTTTAGAGACATTCTCCTTAATTATCAATGGAGCAGGATCTATTTTGTAACTACTTCCTGGTACACACTGTGTAGCACACCATCACCAAAACTTTTTTTAAATTTTACCAAACATAAATATATATATTTATGTTTGGTAAAAAAAAAAATATTTATTCTATAAAACAGTCCACTCTAACATATTTAAAAAAAAAAGAAAATTTGAATACAGTTAAAAAATATATAAATACAAATAAATAAATGAAAAAACCAACTCCATTTTTAAATAGTGAGACACGACTGACAGACAAGATATAATTCAGGGACAATAAGATCTATATGAGTTCCGCATGCTGGACTGAGGGTGTAGGTGAAAAATAAGACAATGCCTCTAGAACAGTAGTTTTCAAAGTGTGTGGCGGATCTCTCCCAGGGGGGCGCTAGACCATATAAGGGGAGGCACGGGTGCAGTGACACTTTCTATGGAAATTACAAGCAGAAATTGATTTTGCAAAACATAGAATGGTTTTTAAAAGTTGACAATGACACTTGCGATTTTGTGGTGGAATAAGGCAAAGGGTGGGATCTCGGTGGAAGAAAGGCACTGAGGTTGAAATTGCTCAGAGACCGTGTTGCGTTTGTTGTCTTGATCAGTAACTTGCGTTTAACACAGGAGTAACAAAGCAAATTGAAACATGAATGAATTACTCTTTTGGTTGATCCGAATCTTTGAACCTTGGGTCAGATCTAAATTCCTCAAATTAAAAGTAAAAATAAATATTACAATTTTCTTTAAAGAGAAAAAATAAAGTAACATCTATTATGATCGGAGGCCCACCACCTATGAAAACTACTGCTCTAGAATGTCCATGCTGAACCCCTGGAAAAACGTTTTGTTCTATCAAGCGAGACTACTTTACAAATATAAAACAGGCATTCGAATAATTTACACTTATAACACTGTTATAAAAGGGTCTTTCATAAGTGTTACAGTGGTAATTAAAGTTTTTTCTTGCAGTTACATTTGATGTGCGAGATATCAGGTATTGGGCACTGCATGTAACTATAGATGTTAACATAGTTGACACGATGCTCAACGAATTTTGTTTAGAAGCACCCCTTCAAGTGTAATATCACATTAAAACCATTTTATTTATACACAAATAGAAACACACACTAAATAAGAGGTATGTTAAAAGCACATTTAATATATAGCTCCCGCTGTCAGTTGTTAGTATTTACAGCATAAACTTATAGGACCTGGGAGCAGTTTCCCGTAAGTAGATTCAATCAACATACAAGATCTCACATGTATCGAGTCCAAAGCTAGTAAAGAGTCACCTTTTACAGCTGCCACAGGTCCGTATTGAAGAAACGACTGTCTCTCTCCGGAATGAAACGTTCATATGAGTCGGCTAAACCGCTCACCTGGTGTCCAGAGGCACAGTACGTACGTCACTTTCTAAAGAGACAGTCGTTTCTTCAATACAAACCTGTTGCAGCTGTAAAAGGTGACTCTTTACCAGCTTTGGACTTGATACATACTAACAACTAACAGCGGGAGCTATATATCAAATGTGTTTCTATTAGTGTATAAATAAAACGGTTGTGTGGTATTATACTTATAT
Organism: Bombina bombina; assembly: GCF_027579735.1. Taxonomy (NCBI): domain Eukaryota; kingdom Metazoa; phylum Chordata; class Amphibia; order Anura; family Bombinatoridae; genus Bombina; species Bombina bombina. The sequence continues at coordinate 551,841,116 of NC_069501.1, read as the reverse complement.
CCTGCTTTGCGCTCCTTCTTCCTTTTGTACCTTTGTTTTTTCAAGCACACCCTTTTCCACCGGTGGATTATGACAGAGCAGTAATGTGGATCATTTGTATAGAACGCTTTCCTCTATCAAGCCACATATTGTACTTTATCCTTTTCATTGCTTTTTGGCTATTGCCAATTATATATTGATATATTGTTAGCAATGTATTATTACCAAGTGTTTTTTTCCCCCAGTTAAAACTATATATTTTATATGCTGATTTAGATTGATACATTTTAAATTGATATATTTTCAGACACTCCAGTAGGGGGTGCTTTTTTAGTGGAACTGTTTCACTATGAACAACTTCACAAGTGTCTAAGAATCTTGATATACAATATAAATATTTGAAAGTCACTTTAAAAAAAAAGAGAAAATGTAATTTAAAATAAAAAATAAAAAAATATTTGCCCATCCCTAAGGAGAAAGAAAGAAAGAAAATAGAAATAGAAGAAAAAGGAAGAAATGGAGGTGATTGAGTGACAAAAAAGGGGATATGTATTTAAAGGGACGGGTGTTAGAATGTGAGAAAAAGGCAGATAATTAACTAAGATTTATTGAGATTGGATTCTATAGCTAAGAGGGAGTGTGTGAAGAAAAGAACAGAAAAAAATGATTTTGAGCTATTAATTCATTTTTTTAAAGGTTCTTTTGTGAAAGTAGATTAATCTGATTTTAAAGGGACATGAAAATCATATTTATATATGCATAATAGATTTCAGCAAATAAGCACTGGCGTACAGAGGATTTGTCTGAAAATCAATGTATTATAATATTTAAAACTGTTTATTTTTATCATTTTTTCTAATATTTATTATTAATTACATTTGCAGGACTTTGCTACAAAAGGGTAGACCAGTTGTCTTGAGTATGTTTATCTCATCTCCTTTACCAGGAACAGCTGCAGTAATATAAAAATGAGCTCCTGCACTAATCTAAGCAATCACTGTGTGCCATAATGCAATGTGAGGTAAACTATAAATACTGCAGTGTGCATTAGTATCCTCCATAATGTAAGAAGGAAATTAATTAGCAGTTTAATTAAAATGACAGCAAAGTAAAAATTATTCATCTATAACATGCAATTCTATACAACTTTCAAATTTGCTTCAAATAGCAATTTTGCTTTGTTCTTTTTGTATTCTTTGTTGAAGAGCAGCCTATGGCAGAAGTGCTTGCAACTTTGTATAACACTGCTATAAACATTGTTTCAAACACTGCTGCCAGATGGCTAGTGACACTTGCTCGCTCCTGAGCTCACCTAGGGTTTTTACAAAGGATACCAAGAGAACTAAGCAAAATTGAGAATAGATGTACAATGGAAAGATGCTTAACATTTTATAATCTATCCAATCTATTTAACTTCAATTTGTTAATTGCCTGTACTTTTAAAACATAAATTATATTTGTTTTGCTAATCTTTGGTGAAATTTCTCATTTTAAGTTTCACTGATGCTATCTACTACTACGACTTCTGAATACCATGTTAACCTGGGGGTTGGAGAGGAAAACACTTCTAAAAAAATAATTTTCAGAGGCTCCTCCCTTGTAAATAATTTCCCCTCCCCATAGCTTATTTTTCCTCTTTAAAACAGAAATGCACGCTAGGGTATATACAGTTGCAAGAAAAAGTATGTGAACCCTTTGGAATGATACGGATTTCTGCACAAATTGGTCATAAAATGTGATCTGATCATCATCTAAGTCACAACAATAGACAATCACAGTCTGCTTAAACTAATAACACACAAAGAATTAAATGTTGCCATGTTTTTATTGAACACACCATGTTAACATTCACAGTGCAGGTGGAAAAAGTATGTGAACCCTTGGATTTAATAACTGGTTGAACCTCCTTTGGCAGCAATAACTTCAACCAAACGTTTCCTGTAGTTGCAGATCAGACGTGCACAACGGTCAAGAGTAATTCTTGACCATTCCTCTTTACAGAACTGTTTCAGTTCAGCAATATTCTTGGGATGTCTGGTGTGAATCGCTTTCTTGAGGTCATGCCACAGCATCTCAATTGGGTTGAGGTCAGGACTCTGACTGGGCCACTTCAGAAGGCATATTTTCTTCTGTTTAAGCCATTCTGTTGTTGATTTACTTCTATGCTTTGGGTCATTGTCCTGTTGCAATATCATCTTCTGTTGAGCTTCAGCTGGTAGACAGATGGCCTTAAGTTCTCCTGCAAAATGTCTTGATAAACTTGGGAATTCATTTTTCCTTTGATGATAGCAATCCGTCCAGGCCCTGACGCAGCAAAGCAGCCCCAAACCATGATGCCCCACCACCATACTTCACAGTTGGGATGAGGTTTTGATGTTGGTGTTCTGTGCCTCTTTTTCGCCACACATAGTGTTGTGTGTTTCTTCCAAACAACTCAACTTTGGTTTCATCTGTCCACAGAATATTTTGCCAGTACTGCTGTGGAACATCCAGGTGCTCTTGTGCAAACTGTAAACATGCAGAAATGTTTTGTTTGGACAGCGGCGGCTTCCTCTGTGGTATCCTCCCATGAAATCCATTCTTGTTTAGTGTTTTACATATTGTAGATTCACTAACAGGGATGTTAGCATTTGCCAGTGACTTTTGTAAGTCTTTAGCTGACACTCTAGGATTCTTCTTCACCTCATTGAGCAGTCTGTGCTGTGCTCTTGCAGTCATCTTTACAGGACGGCCACTTCTAGGGAAAGTAGCAGCAGTGCTGAACCTTCTCCATTTATAGACAATTTGTCTTACCGTGGACTGATGAACAGCAAGGCTTTTGGAGATATTTTTATAACCCTTTCTAGCTTTATGCAAGTCAACAATTCTTAATCGTAGGTCTTCTGAGAGCTCTTTTGTGCGAGGCATCATTCACATCAGGCAATGCTTCTTGTGAAAAGCAAACCCAGAACTGGTGTGTGTTTTTTATAGGGCAGGGCAGCTGTAACCAACACCTCCAATCTCATCTCATTTATTGGACTCCAGTTGGCTGACATCTCACTCCAATTAGCTCTTGGAGATGTCATTAGTCTAGGGGTTCACATACTTTTTCCACCTGCACTGTGAATGTTTACATGGTGTGTTCAATAAAAACATGGCAACATTTAATTTTTTGTGTGTTATTAGTTTAAGCAGACTGTGATTGTCTATTGTTGTGACTTAGATGATGATCAGATCACATTTTATGACCAATTTGTGCAGAAATCCATATAATTCCAAAGGGTTCACATACTTTTTCTTGCAACTGTATGCACAAAATCTCACAACACTAAAATCATTCTTTTCTTTGTCACATAGAAAAGAGGATATTCCCCTGATTAAAACTATTTTTATTTTCATCCTTATGGAGGTTTGGCTCTATGCCCATCGATAAATCTGTAGGGGTTGTTCTTATCAGCCAGTAAACAACTGATCCTAGAGGATTGGTTCTGCATAAATGCATATGTCCATTCATTTCAATATCAATTTAAAGGGACAGTCTACACCAGAATTGTTATTGTTTTAAAAGATAGATAATCCCTTTTTTACCCATTCCCTAGTTTTGCATAACCAACACAGTTATATTTATATATTTTTTACCTCTGTGATTATCTTGTATCTAAGCCTCTGCAGACTGCCCCTTTATTTCAGTTATTTGACAGACTTGTAGTTTAGCCAATCAGTGATGGCTGACTCCCAGGTAACTTCACGTGCATGAGCACAGTGTTATCTATATGAAAAACATGAACTAACACCATCTAGTGGTGAAAAACCTGTTAAAATGCATTCTTAAGAGGCGGCCTTCAAGGTCTAAGAAATTAGCGTATGAACCTCCTAGGTTAAGCTTTCCACTAAGAATACCAAGAGAACAAAGAAAAATTGGTGATAAAAGTAAATTGGAAAATTGTTTAAAATTACATGCCCTATCTGAATCATGAAAGTTTTGTTTGGACTAGACTGTCCCTTTAAACATAGAAGCAGAAACGCTTCACACTGGTGTAGAATGGGGGGGGGGGGGGAGAAGTGTATAGTAATATGATTACCTAATAATCTTATCAGAAGGTAAACTAGACTATGCATGAGTAGATAGTAGCATATTTAATCGTATAAACAATTTATACACAGCTTTTTTCTATATCCTTTATTCTAATGTTTCCTTCAAGGTAATAACTAAGATATCCCTTATCTGTTTCAAGGGAACACAATGAACCATTAAAGCTTGTCTTTAAAATAAGCTGCTTTATTAAAATTCAAGAACTCTGCTAGGTTTCTTGAATAAAGGTAAAAACCATATAGCACACTCAGATGTGTTCTATATATTTCCAGGCTATAAGGTGAGTTTTATTCTTTAGACCTTCTATTTTGTGAGAAACTTAGCAATAATTTAAATTGCAGCTATTTCAATTTGTTTTCATGTAACAATTGCTATTATTAGGGTTTACATGCATGAATAAGTGAATAAAATGCTCATTACATGTAGTTCAGTTACGTACTTTAGAATTCATAGTTTGTATTTTATCTTATAGTAATGTGTGTCAAAAAAACAAACTGAAATAACTATAATTTAAATTCCGATTGCAGTGTCGTTGGATGGGCTGAAAAGGTCTTTCTTGGGTGTGATTAGATTTTTGTTGCAGTTCTGAGCAGAAAGCAAAAACGCTCTTAATTTTTTACAGTCTGAAAATATATATATATTTTATACCATTTACTATTAAGTTGTCTCAAATAAATATTTGTAAGTATTCTAAAATATAACTAATGCATTTATTTAAAAATACAGGCAAAATCATTGGCTAGATTTTTTTATACACAAGTCACTAAGGGCTAAATTTACGAGAGGAGCAATATCGTTTGCAAGCGAGCCGTTTGCCTGTGAATTAAAGTCTGCCTGAATTAGAAGTTGAAAGTAAATGGGAACTCGTGAGCACAATCGCGATTTACGTTAGAATGATTTCCGCAATTCAGAGCAATGTTTAACTGTTACGCAAGTTAAAAAAGTGCCACAAAACACATCAAAAATACATTTAAAAGTACAGTTACACTCATAATAAAACTAGTAAAAAAAGTTTAAAAAAAAATTGCAATAAAAAGTTATAAGGGCTCAAAGATATAAGGTCTCAGGTGCTAGGGGGAAAAAAGGCAGGTATAAGACTTTAACATAGAGATACATACATATACATGTATTTGTATGTATGTATGTATATATAAAATATATGTGTGTGTGTGTGTGTTCATATGTATTTATATGTGTTTATATGTGTATATATGTATTTATATGTGTATATATGTATTTATATGTGTATATATGTATTTATATGTATTTATATGTGTATATATGTATTTATATGTATTTATATGTGTATATATGTATTTATATGTGTATATATGTATTTATATGTGTATATGTGTATTTATATGTATTTATATGTGTTTATATGTGTATATATGTATTTATATGTATTTATATATGTATATATGTATTTATATGTTTATATATGTATTTATATGTATTTATATGTGTATATATGTATTTATATGTGTATATATGTATTTATATGTATTTATATGTGTATATATGTATTTATATGTATTTATATGTGTATATATGTATTTATATGTGTATATATGTATTTATATGTATTTATATGTGTTTATATGTGTATATATGTATTTATATGTATTTATATGTGTATATATGTATTTATATGTGTATATATGTATTTATATGTATTTATATGTGTATATATGTATTTATATGTATTTATATGTGTATATATGTATTTATATGTATTTATATGTGTATATATGTATTTACAGACATATATACACATATAAATACATATGTATACATATATAATTTCAAAAGCAAGTAGGAAACTTGCCTATATGTGCTAATTTCCTATGCAAAATGTTGTATTGATATATATATATATATATATATATATATATATATATATATATATATATATATATATATATATATGCATTGGAGCCCTTTGCAGTAAAGTAGATGAAAACATATAAAACATATTATGCAATATTCACATTTCATTTCTAACTGTGTATGCACTGTAATTATTTCACATTCCAAAGTTCTGCAAATAGGGGTATATGTTCTATGTATTTTTAAATATATATTCCTATAACTCTACATATCTATACATATATATATATATATATATATATATATATATAATTTTTTATATATATATATATATATATATATATATATATATATATATATATATAAATAGAGGTATAGATATATATTTTACCAAAATAACATCAGATATATGTAGAAATATGTATTTAAGAATAAATAGAACATATTCTGCAATGTGAAGAACATTGCTATCTGAAATATTTATATTTTCATGTCTGGTTAGCGCACTTGAGATTGCGCGGGTAGGGCGTTTTCCCCCCTCTTTTTTTGCTCCATTGACTTCTATGGGGGAATACGTTATCACGTGAGCAATATTGTAAGTTTGGCTTTTTCCGCTTGTTGGTTTAGCACGCAAGCGAAAACAGTTTACTTTCAACTTGTAATAAGAGCACAACCTGACACGTGCAAATCACTTCTAGCGCAGTTAACGCTAGAGCGGGAATTATGGGGAGATTCATGCTGTTAAACGATAGCTTGAAACTTGCTGCAACTCCAAGGTTCTATTCCTTTTCTTCATTAAAGCTGGGAGTAATCATGCGTAACAAACTCAATGAAGCACAGTAAAGCTTCATTAATTAGTACCTCCATATTTTATTGCAACTAGCGAAAAGAATAATTTCCTGTTACAGTCTATGTGAAAAAGAACAAAGGTTTCTGCCAGCTGGTGCCTTCAATCTAGAGCCAAAACTAATCTGAATCTGCCAGGGGTTGCACAAAATATTATCTGGGCTTCAAAAATGTTATCATTACAAAACATGGGGTGCAGAGTTCCCATTTTTCAACCTCTACAAGGAAATACAAATACAAATAAAGCTTTGGGGAAATTTAGGTATATGGAAGAGGCTTCTGAAAACTTTCTTTCCTGGAAGTATCTCCCTAATCAGATATGAAACTACAGTACATTTGTAAGCTTCATTTTCTGTCAAAATATAATGTGAAATATAGTTTGAAGTTACATTTATTGTATTGAAGAAAATGCTATTGAGTATTTGTTTTGATCATTATTTTTTGGTATTTTTGTTCACATCACAATTAGAACTCTTTAAAAATGTAAACATACTTAGTAATTGAGCTATATAGCTTTGTTTATCCATTCTACAATATGACTGTTAGCTGCTAAAATTCTCTGTTGAAGAAAAATTATACAACCATCTATTAGCATAAACCAGTGACGTTGAACCTTGGCACGCCAAATGTTTCAGAAATACATTTCCCATAATGCTTAGGCACTCTGCAGTTCAGTTGAGCATCAATGAAAATGTAGTTCTAAGACATCTGGAGTGCCAAGGATCACCATCACTGGCATAAGCAGTTAAAGGGACATGAAAACCAAAATTCTTCTTTCATGATTTAGACAGAGCATGTGATTTACACCCACTTTCCAATTTACTTCTATTTACTAATTTGCTTTGTTTTCTTGGTATCCTTAGATGAAAAGAATCTAAGGCTCAGGAGCAGCAATGCATTACTGGGAGCTAGCTGCTAATTTGCTTGCTGCACATATAAGCCTCTTGTCATTAGTTCCCCATTTATCTTCAGCTAGCTCCCAATGGTGCACTGTTGCTCCTTCAACAGGATACCAAAAGAATGAAACAAATTTAATAATAGAAAATCTATTGTGCCACTATGTTTTGTTCATGTTGTTTGTTTGTTTTTTAAAGTGTATGTAGCTATCAGAAATAGGCAATTTTTTTTTTTTAAAGGGACATTATGGTACAAAAGTAATATGCTTTAATATCTTAAAGCATTATCCTATCACACTATTAAACACATAGTTAAAGTCTTCTTTACAGTGGCAATGTACTTTTGCTCCTGTGCAGGAGCATAGGTTGGTGACTGCCTGCTAGGCTGCTACACACATAGGGACCAATTTACCGCACAAGACTTCAGGTGGCGGAAAGCAATCATCCTGATCATATACGATAGGTATGATTGACACCCAGCCCCTGCTAGCGGCCGATTGGCAACGAATGTACAAGGGGCGGCATTGCACAAGCAATTCACCAGAAATGCTTGTGCAATGTTAAATGTCCACAGCGTATGTTGTCGGCATTTAGCGATGCCGGGCGGACATGATCCGCTACAGCAGATCATGTCCGTCCGACATATAATAAATCTACCTCATATGCTTGTCCATATCAAGAGCAAAAATGCATTTTCTCTCCAGAGCTGTAAAAATGAGTGAGAGTGTGAGATAGAAGGAGAGAGAGAGAACGAGATAGAGAGAGGGAGGGAGGTGAAAGGAATACAAAAGGGAGAGAGGATAGAGGGGAGGTCAAGAGGGAGAAGACAAAATATACAAAAGAGTAAAAAAAAAATGTATATATATATATGACAAAGGTAAAAGATATAAAGAAAATGGGACACAAGTGAAAACTACAGTGTGAATTGAAGGGAAGAAAGCAAACAGATCTGATCTATGGTATGTAGTATAGACAGAAATCCCCTGTAGAACTGATAGTAACAAAACGCTGTCAAATGTACAAGGGCCGTGTGTGCGCCAGTGTAAAAGGAACACTTACATTTACAAGTGTTGGGCTTCAGGATGCTGCTGGAAAGGACTTGTCCTGTAGGGGCAGACATGGAGAACACAGAGATGCAGTCGTCATCCTGGGAACAGCCAGCCTGGATAGCACGGAGGTAGCTGTGACTGCGCATCCTGAAACAGCCAGGGAGATCCAAGGCTTCTACAGCGTGAGATTCCGCCTCGCTGAACACAGATTCGCATGTGGCCCCGGAATGGTGGTTAATCTCCCCTTTTATCTGGGAGCAGAGGAATCCTAGAGTCAGTGGTGGGTTTTCAAAACTTTACAACTTGTACATCATAAACAGACAAATACAAGACAATAATATTACAATATTTGCGAAAACCTACACTACACTGTTTGATATACTTTTGTCCAAATCAATAGGCCCTTCTAGCCCTTTAAGGGATATGAAACACAAGAATTTTCTTTCATAGTTCAGATAGAGCATATCATTAAAAAAAAAAAAAATCAGTTTACTTGTACTGTCAAATATGCTTTATTCCAAAATGATTTATTTGTTGAAGAGGATACCTAGGTAGGTAGCGTGCACATGCATGTATCTGGAGCACTATAGTACACCAGCTTATGAAAACACTGCTGCCATATAGTGTTCTTGCAACTGTATAACACTATTAACCCCTAGGGGGATTGAGTTATTAATAGTGCGGTCTCGCTGCTGGCTATTTCCCGTGACCAAAAGGGAGGAGAAAGGGCCCTGCGTTTGCGCCAGGACATGCGCTATTATAAACAAGAAAACCCTTAACGACCAGCGACGTACATGGTACATCATGGTCATTAAGGGGTTAAAAGCATTCTTGCAAATCTTCTGGCATATGGTGCTCTATATACATGTACACTCCTTATTTTACATACCTGCTTTTCAACAAAGGACGAAGAGAATACTGTAAGAATTTTTTTTTTTACATTTTACACTCTATCTAAATTATGAAGGGAAAATTGTGGGTATCACATCCCTTTAAATGGTTAAAATACTAATATTGATCAATTAATTAGAAATTTATGAAAGTTTATTAACTGATATAGCAATCACTTGCGTCATGGCATTTCGCAAAAATCAAGAACATGATATAAAAGGCATTACAATTTGTATATTTATAGTGTTATATATATATATAAACATTTAACAGGAAATTTATTTCTTCTATAGTAACGGAATTATAGCGTTATTTTTGCTTTTTTTAATGCATCCAATAGACCTCACATACTTCACTACAATTAAAAAAAGGTAATGTGTTTACTAAACTAAACATTTGCTTTTCTGTTTGCGGAAGCATCTTTAATCAGCACACCAGAGTGGTGGGAGTTAATCTAATCAGCCAATGAGCATTTGATCCTTGAGGATCATTTTTTTTTAAACATGCAGTTGCTGGTAGTTTCGTTACATTTTAAATCTACTTTGTAAGCATTAAAGCATTGTTAGCACTTCTCAAGAGAAGAATATATTATAGGCATGTGCATTAGGCCGTTTCATTAGCTGCCGAATGAATACGAAGGTGGCTGCTCGCAGAATTTGGTTCTTTCCGCAGCTAGATTTCTAGTGTGTTTCACTTTCACAAGAAGAAATCTGGCTTAGAAAAAAAATGAATTCTGTGAGCGGCCGACATCTTCTGCATTCAGCAGCTAACGAAACTGCTGAATACATGTGCCTAATATTTTTATTATTTAGCAATGCTATACAAATAGCATTATTTTCTAATCCTTTACTTTTAGCTGTGATAAGCTTAAGAGATGAAGGATTTTACCCAAAATTAAAGGGCCATAATACCCAAATGTTTAAACACTTGAAAGTGATGCAGCATAGCTGTAAAAAGCTGACTAGAAAATATCTCCTGAACATCTCTATGTAAAAAAGAAAGATATTTTACCTCAAAAGTTCCTCAGTAGCCACCTCCCATTGTAAGGGATTTCTAAGCAGCATATTAGTGTGTCTGTCCTGGGACATCTGAAGGGATGAGCATCGTGAACTCTCATATTATTTCACCAATCAGGTAAAGGAACTTTACTATGAAATCTCATGAGAGATAAGTCAAATCTCATGAGATCACAGTAAGAGTTCATGACCTCAGCACTGCTGATGCTGATTGGCTGCTGTTCATTTCTTCATTTTTTTTATTTTTTTTTACCTGCAGCTGGGAGCAGCTGAGTATAACTTTTTACACAGAACTTACTCTGCTGAGCTGAGGAGATTGTGAGGTAAAATATCTTCCTTTTTTACATAGAGATGCTCAGGTGATATTTTCCTGTCAGCTTTTTACAGTTATACTGCATCAGTTTCAAGTGATTTAGCATATGAGTATTATGTCCCTTTAAGCAGTAAGATAAATAAATTTAGTTATTAGCTATGTTGCATGATATATGAAAAACAGAGCCTCTAGGACAGATGCACACAAAAGGTGGAACTAGATTAACCAATATATATCTTACTGGTGATAAACAGATCTCAAGACAGTTGTGTAGTTTTACATTTTTTTTCTTAGCCAGCAAAGAGAGTATGGGGACGATTTATGAAAGTGCAAGCGGACATAATACGATGTAGCGTATCATGTCTGCTGCAAATCGATAAATGCCAACAGCATCCGCTGTCAGCATTTATCATTGCACAAGCAGTTCTTGTGAACTGTCTGTGCAATGCCGCCCCCTGCAGATTCGCAGCCAATCGGCCGCTAGCAGGAGGTGTCAATCAGCCCGATCGTATAGGATCGAGCGGATTGATGTTCGCAGCCTCAGAGCAGGCGGACAAGTTATGGAGCAGCGGTCTTTAGACTGCTGCTTCATAACTGCGCAAGCCTGGAGGCTCGCGCAGAAACAGGGCCATTCGGAGCTTGATAATTCGGCCCCCATGTGTTAAGGTTAAAAGAAATGTAAAAAAATATAATTTATGCTTACCTGATAAATTAATTTATTTTATGGTGGTGATAGACCACGATCCATTACTCCTGGGAATTACACTCCTGAACAATAAGAGAAAACAAAGATTCCCAAAACTTCAAGATCCCTTGAAACCTTTCCTACCTTACTGGAAACTAGACTGACATATAGCCAAGCAAGAAAAAGATGCATACTTGAGCTGCCACCAGAAAAATCCCCCAATCAAAATAGTGAAAATAATTGGTGGGTTATTGAATAGTTCTCACCACCATGAAATAAATTAATTTATCAGGTAACCACAAATTATATTTTCTTTTATAAAGGTGGCAGAAGTCCACGATCCATTACTCCTGGGTACCCAAGTTGTGGAGTCCATGAGTAATAAGGGCAGGACAAAATATAGATCAAATATTTATGTTTTTTCTTCAATGCATAAAAAATATATAAACAATAATATTTAATGCTAAGAAACAACTGCCGGAATAACTTTCCTACCAAAAGCTGCTTCAGAAAAAGCAAAAACACCAAAATGGTAGAATTTAGTAAAGGTATGTATGGAAGAACAAGTAGCTGCCTTGTAAATGTTATCAACAGAACCCTCATTTTAAAGGCCCATGAAGTAGAAATTGATCTGGTAGAATGGGCAGTAATCCATGTTGGAGGAGACTGACTCACTTTCAAGTAAGCTTTATGAACCAAAAACTTTAACCAAGAGGCTAAGGAAATGGCAGTAGCCTTCTGACCCTTTCTGCTACCAGAACAATGAACAAGCAAGTTAGAAGACTGTCTAAAATCCTTAGTTGCCTGCAAATAGAACTTTCAAAGCTCAGACCACATCCAAATTATGAAGAATCCTCCCCTTAGAGTTCTTTAGATTAGGACAAAAAGAGGAAACAACAATATCATGAAAGAATCAGAAAAAGCTCTCTCCCTTAAAACTAAGTGTTCAATCTCCAAGCCATCAAGTTTAGAGATTTTAGATCCTATGAAAAAACAGATCTTTAGACAGAAGGTTGTGATGCAAAGGAAGAGGCAGACAACTGGATTTTTGCACCAGATCCACAAACCAAGTTCTGCAAGGCCATGTTGGAGTGATCAGGATTACTGATGACATCTCCTGCTTGATCCTGGCTCTTGGTAACAGAACAAGAGGTGGAAAAATGTAGGACAGACGAAACAACCAAGGAGCTACTAGAGCATCTACAAACTCTGCATGAAGTTCCCAGGACCTCACAACGTATCTGGAGAACTTGTTGTTTAAATAAGAAACGTTCTGATCGATTTCTGGAAGACTCCACAGATCCACAAAGAATTCCAGATGAAGAGACCATACCACTGGATGATGGGATTAGTAACAGAAAATCTGCTTCCTAATTGCTCACCCCTGGAATATGTACTGCAGAAATTATGCAGGAATTGCTCTTTGCCCAAGTCAGAATTCGGGAAACCTCCCACATCGACAGGGAACTGCGAGTTCCCTCTTAAAGGGCCATTATACACCAATTTTTTCTTTGCATAAATGTTTTGTAGATGATCCAGTGTCCAGACTCTGGAGGGATGACATTATGGCTAGACAAATTCATCTGTGCATGTGCAGAGGGAGGAGTGCAGGTAACGTGCTCAAACACAATGTAGCTCAGTCAGTAAATTACAAGTCAGTGTCACCATGACTAGCAAAGCTAACGCCGGGCACAGGAGACATGGAGAGGTGCAGATTAAAGGTATATCCTCAATTTGCTTGGTAATGGTACCACTGCTGACTTCAGAAACTGACACTCTACAATCCATATACCTTTAGTAAGGGGGATCACTTTCAGCATGAATTTGTTTATTTCTGTTTGGTTGTACTCCCTCCCTCCCCTGTGTTTCTCTCCCTTCCTCCCCTGTGTCTATCTCCTTTCCTCCCCTGTGTCTCTCTCCCTCCCCTGTGTCTCTCTCCCTCCCTCCCTCCCCTGGTCTCCCTCCCCTGTGTCTCTCCCTCCCTCCCCTGTGTCTCTCTCCCTCCCCTGTGTCTCTCTCCCTCCCCTGTGTCTATCTCCCTCCCTCCCTCCCTCCCCTGGTCTCTCTCCCTCCCTCCCCTGGTCTCTCTCCCTCCCTCCCTCCCCTGTGTCTCCCTTCCATGGGTCTCTCCCCCTCCCACATCCAGTGTTTCTTCCCCTCCCTCCCCTGTGTCTCTCCCCCTCCCTCCCCTGTGTCTCTCCCCCTCTCTCCTTCCCCATGTGTCTCTCCCCCTCTCTCCCTCCCCTGTGTCTCTCTCTCTCCCTCCGCTGTATCTCTCTCTCCCTCCCTCCTATGTGTCTCTCTATCTCCCTTCCTCACCTGTCTCTCTCTCTCTCCCCTGTGTCTCTCTCTCTCCTTCCCCTGTCTCTCTCTCTCTCTCTCTCTCTCTCCCTCCCATGTGTGTCTCTCTCCCTCCCCTGTGTCTCTTTCTCTCCCTCCCTGTGTGTGTCTCTCTCTCTCTTTCACCTATGTGTGTTTTTCTCTCCATCCCCTGTGTCTCTCTCTCTACCTCCCCTGTGTCACTCTCTCTCTCTCCCTCCCTCCCCGTGTCTCTTTCTCTCCCTCCCCTGTGAGTGTGTCTCTCTTTCTCTCTTTCCCTCCCCTGTGTCTCTTTCTCTCCCTTCCCTGTGTGTGTCTCTCTCTCCCTCCCCTGTGTCTCTCTCTCTTTCTCCCTCCCCTGTGTATCTCTCTCCCTCCCATGTCTCTCTCTCTCTCTCCCTTCCTCCCATGTGTCTCTCTCACCCTCCCCTGTGTCTCTCTCCCTCCCCTGTGTCTCTCTCTCTCCCTCCCCTGCCTCTCTCCCCCCTCCCCTCTGTCTCCTTCCACTGATCAGGAGTGTAATTCCCAGGAGTAATGGATTGTGGACTCCCAGAAGTAATAGATTGTGTTTGTATAAGTATATTCTGCACTACTACAGTGGCATACATTTTTTAAAAAAGTTGATTCGGCTTAATATTAGTCCCTGTGTATAACCAAGGTTAATTTCACAAGGAAACTCAGATTTTTGATTTTTCAACACTTAAAGGGACATGAAACCCAAATCTTTATTCATGACTTAAATGGTGCATATAATTTTAAATAACTTTCTAGTTTAATTCAATTATCAATTTTGTTTCATTCTTTCATATCCTTTGTTCAAGGAGCAGCAATGTACTACAGGGAGCTAGCTGTACAGATCAGGTGAGCCATTGACAAGAGGCATTTATGCACAGCTACCAATCGGTAGCTGAACGTTAGTGCATTGCTGCTCCTCAGCCTACTTAGGTATCCTTTTCAAGAAAGGATACCAAGAGAATGAAACAAATTATATTATAGAAGTAAATTGAAAAGTTGTTTAAACTGCAATGCTCTGTCTGAATCATGAAATATGAATTTTGACTTTACTATCCATTTAACACATGTATAAGTAGATCACACTGGCGAACTTTACAAAATCATAGACTCTGGGGAATATTTATCAAGCTCCGAATGGAGCTTGATGCCCTGTGTTTCTGGCGAGCCTGTAGCAGTTATGAAGCAGCGGTCACAAAGACATCGCCGGAAATCAACCCGACCGAGTACGATCGGGTTTATTGACACCTCCCTGCTGGCGGCCTATTGGTCGCGAGTCAGCAGGGGGCGGCGTTGCACCAGCAGCTCTTGCTGCGAGCGTATAACTCTACCACCTATTCAGTCTGCAGTGTAAACTGCAAAGGGAACAAGCCACTGTTTTGAACAATTAAATGCATTTTTGAATGCAAAATGTATGTTTAAAAAATATTTCATCAAATAATGGTGATCATTTTTTTTCCATATCGCACAGCACTACTACGTTGTTCAAAATTGCATGCTATATCCATGGGTGTCACCAGAAATATTTCCGGGGGGGGGGGGGGGCAAAAATTTAGATGTATCCTGACAATAAAAAAATATGTATATAAATTCAGTGGTTGAAAATGATCCCAAAATACTAATAGTCCCAGGAAGAAGCTTAATACTTTACTAGTACACTATCAATTTTGTATTTGCTATTTGCTAAACTTTAATTCACATTTATATATTTCTTTGTTGTGTGTAATAAAAGTAAAGGGACATGAAACACATTTTTTTTCTTTCAAGATTTAGAAAGAGAGTACAATTTTAAACAACTTTCTAATTTACTTCTATTATCTAATTTGCTTAATTCTCTTGATATACTTTGCTGAAAAGCATATCTAGATAGGCTCAGTGGCTGCTGATTGGTTGCTGCACATAGATGCCTCGTGTGATTGGCTCACACATGTGAATTGCTATTTCTTCAGCAAACGATATCTAAGGATTGAAGCAAATTAGATAATACAAATAAATTGGAATGTTGTTTAAAATTGTATTCTCTACTTGAATCATGAGAGAATTTTTTTGGGTTTAGTGTCCCTTTAATGTCTTTATCCAGAATCCTTATAAATGCAAATAGAAGTTGCATATAGTTGTATTTATTAATTTATTTTGTGTCTTGCTTATTTATTTTTTTGCATTATACAGAAAAACAAAAGACAAATATGCAAAATGTATATTTCTCTTTTTGTTCTATTGGCAAAACTTTTAACAAACTATTCCAGTATGTGAGTAGGAGGACTCTGCACAAAAAGTGTTAAACTCATACCACATTGCCATTAATGAGGTACACTATTGTTTGCTGCTGGTAAAAGGGTAGTGGGAGTGGAATTATATATACACAGGTAGCCCTCATTTTACGCTGGGGTTAGGTTCCAGGAGGAATGGTTGTAAATCGAAACCGTTGTATTGAAACCCAGTTTATAATGTAAGTCAATTGGAAGTGAGGGGGTTAGGTTCCAGGACCCTCTCAAAATTGTCATAAGTAACACCTAATACATTATTTTTAAAGCTTTGAAATGAAGACTTTAAATGCTAAACAGCATTATAAACCTAATAATATAGATTGTATCATCATCAAACTAAGTTTAATGAACAAAAACATTTGCTAAACATCACCTAATAAAATAATTACACAACAGACTGCATCATCATCAAATTAAGTTTAATAAACAAAAATGTTTTTTTACTTGCATTTTTCTGCAATCAGTTCTCTGCATTGTTAGCATGTTAGATAATATTGGGTCTGCACCTATTCTATGCATTTCAATCTGCAGTGATTAATAAGCAGTTAGGCACCCTCATCTCAAGCAGCTGGACAGGAAGATAATAGGGAAGTGTCTGCTAAATTTTGCTTGATAGATCTGGTCTGATCAGTGCACACAGATCAATTTAAGGCAGTTAAGTTGCATATATTTGCTGCAAAACAAGCGGACAGCTCCACCTACGGACTATTTTAATTAGTGCACTTTGCTTTTCAATAGCAGTCACATGACTAAAAAAAAGGTTGTTATTCTGAAACGGCATAAACCGAGGGCCACCTGTATATAATATGGAAGTCATGGTGCATAGGTTAAGATCACTGGTTCCTCCCACTACCACTTGTGCAGAAGGTCTAACCATGCTAATAAATATATAAACCTGGGTAAAGGGTCAGACAATTCTTCCCCATTGTCTAGGTCACATATAAACACAGCATGGAGGAGAGGCATGACCTCATACAAGACTTTCTGATTTTCAGGAAGCTCACTACCCTCCACTGTACAATGCATGCTAGGAATTAGAGTCCAGAACTGCAGAATACCAATAATGAGAGTAAAATAGAGAACTATAAATTCCAGAATGCTATATAACTCCCAGAATACTGTTCTTCTTACTCTAAAACAGAGCTAAATTTAGGGGGAGTAAAAGAAAAAAAATCACACTCAATTGTCTTTTTCCACTGCAATTTGTACTCCTGGTGGAGAGAAAAATCCAGGGGGGGTGGCCCTTCTTGTAGATGCCCATGGCTATATCAGAATCATAAAAGAAAATGTTTGGGTTTCATATTCCTTTAAAACATAATTGTAAATAGCTATTGACAACTTGCATTACTACACCTGATCTACATTAATATCTCACCTCTCTCAATCAATACTGCATATTTTCATTTCATGGTTAAAGCTATTTTTTATTGAATTGTTTCCTCTACAGTGGTACACTGAATACTGCAGGCTATATTCTATGTGTTATGAACATTTTGTATCAAATGTATCGATCTGGTTGTACTTTTGATTATCTTTACCATGCAGTTTATTTCTTTTTACTGTATTTTTTAATCTAGGCTTTCATATACTTCTGAAAAACAGGATAAAAAGACTACTTTTAATGAGTCAAACCATTGTAAGTATATATGTAAAATATATAAAAAGGTATATAGTTTTAACTACAGTTTGGATTTTCCTTAAAATAAAGGACGTCTGGGAGAGATGCATTAAAGGGGCAGTAAAGTTAATTAATGATTCAGATAGAATATACACTTTCTCTTGTTAAGTGTAGTCAGTCCACGGGTCATCCATTACTTATGGGATTATATCTCTTCCCCAACAGGAAGTTGCAAGAGGATCACCCAAGCAGAGCTGCTATATAGCTCCTCCCCTCACATGTCATATCCAGTCATTTTCTTGCAACCTAACTAAAGATAGGTCGTTGTGAGAGGTCTGTGGTGTTTTTAACCTTAGTTTATTTCTTCAATCAAAAGTTTGTTATTTTAAATGGCACCGGAGTGTGCTGTTTGTTTCTCAGGCAGCATTAGAAGAAGAATCTGCCTGCGTTTTCTATGATATTAGCAGACGTAACTAAGATCCACTGGCTGTTCTCGCACATTCTGAGGAGTGAGCTAACTTCAGAAAAGGGGAATAGCATGCAGGGCCCCCCTGCAAACGAGGTATGTGCAGTAAATTATTTTTCTAAGCAATGGAATTGACTGAGAAATTACTGCTGATACCAATGTAATGTAAGTTCAGCCTTAAATGCAGTGATAGCGACTGGTATTAGGCTGATGAGTGTGTGTACACTGAAGTATTTTTCTAGGGAATGGAATTTGACTCAGAAAATACTGTTAATACTGAAGTAATGTGTGAGCCTTAACTGCAGTAAAAGTGACTGGTAGCAGGCTTATTAATAACACTTCATAACTTTTAAAATGTATGTTCAAAACGTTTACTGGCATGTTAATCGTTTTTGTGAGGTACTTGGTGATACAACTTATTGGGGCATGATTTTTACCACATGGCTAACTTTTGTTTCTGCATAGAAACAGTTAACTGAGCTTCCCCACTGTTGTAATATGAGTGGGAGGGGCCTATTTTAGCGCTTTTTTGTGCAGTAAAAATTCAGTCACAATCTTCCTACTTCATCCTCCATGATCCAGGACGTCTCTAGAGAGCTCAGGGGTCTTCAAAATTCATTTTGAGGGAGGTAATCAGTCACTGCAGTCCTGTGACAGTGTGTTTGACTGTGATAAAAACGTTAATTATTAAATTGTTATCCGTTTTTGGGTATTAAGGGGTTAATCATCCATTTGCTGGTGGGTGCAATCCTTTGCTAACTTAATACATTTACTGTGAAAATTTGGTTGCTATAACTAATTTGGTTCATTGTTATTTCAACTGTGACAGCTTTTTGTGCTTCTTAAAGGGACAGTAGCGTTTTTTATATTGCTTGTAAATTTATTTGAAAAGTATTTTCCAAGCTTGCTAGTCTCATTGCTAGTCTGTTTAAACATGTCTGACACAGATGAATCTGTTTGTTCACTATGTATGAAGGCCAATGTGGAGCCCCATAGAAGGTTGTGTACTAAATGCATTGATGTAACTTTAAATAAAAGTCAGTCTTTACATGCAAAGAAATTATCACCAGACAACGAGGGGGAAGTTATGCCGACTAACTCTCCTCACGTGTCAGTACCTTCGCCTCCCGCTCAGGAGGTGCGTGATTTTGTGGCGCCAAGTACATCAGGGAGGCCCTTACAAATCACTTTGCAAGACATGGCTACTGTTATGACAGAAGTATTATCTAAATTGCCAGAATTAAGAGGCAAGCGTGATAGCTCTGGGTTAAGGACAGAGCGCGCTGATGATGTGAGAGCCATGTCCGATACTGCATCACAATTTGCAGAACATGAAGACGGAGAGCTTCATTCTGTGGGTGACGGATCTGATCCAGGGAGACTGGATTCAGAGATTTCTAATTTTAAATTTAAGCTTGAGAACCTCCGCATATTGCTAGGGGAGGTATTAGCGGCTCTGAATGATTTTAACACGGTTGCAATTCCAGAAAAATTATGTAGGTTGGATAGATACTATGCGGTACCGGTGTGTACTGACATGTTTCCTATACCTAAAAGGCTTACAGAGATTATTAGCAAGGAATGGGATAGACCCGGTGTGCCTTTTTTCCCCTCCTCCCATATTTAGGAAAATGTTTCCTATAGACCCCACCACACGAGACTTATGGCAGACGGTCCCTAAGGTGGAGGGAGCGGTTTCTACTTTAGCTAAGCGTACCACTATCCCGGTGGAGGATAGTTGTGCCTTTTCAGATCCAATGGATAAAAAATTAGAAGGTTACCTTAAGAAAATGTTTGTTCAACAAGGTTTTATCTTACAGCCCCTTGCATGCATTGCGCCTGTCACTGCTGCGGCGGCATTCTGGTTTGAGTCTCTGGAAGAGGCCATTCGCACAGCTCCATTGGATGAAATTATGAACAAGCTTAAAGCACTTAAGCTAGCTAACGCATTTGTTTCTGATGCCGTCGTACATTTAACCAAACTTACGGCTAAGAACTCCGGATTCGCCATCCAAGCGCGCAGAGCGCTATGGCTTAAATCCTGGTCAGCTGACCTGACTTCTAAATCTAAATTGCTTAATATTCCTTTCAAAGGGCAGACCTTATTCGGGCCCGGCTTGAAAGAAATTATCGCTGACATTACGGGAGGTAAGGGCCATACTCTACCTCAGGACAGGGCCAAATCAAAGGCCAAACAGTCTAATTTTCGTGCCTTTCGTAACCTCAAGGCAGTAGCAGCGTCAACTTCCTCCGCTCCAAAACAGGAAGGAGCTGTTGCTCGTTACAGACAGGGCTGGAAAACTAACCAGTCCTGGAACAAGGGCAAGCAGGCCAGAAAACCTGCTGCTGCCCCTAAGACAGCATGAAGAGAGGGCCCCCTATCCGGAAACGGATCTAGTGGGGGGCAGACTTTCTCTCTTCGCCCAGGCTTGGGCAAGAGATGTCCAGGATCCCTGGGCGTTGGAGATCATATCTCAGGGATATCTTCTGGACTTCAAAGCTTCTCCTCCACAAGGGAGATTTCATCTTTCAAGGTTATCAGCAAACCAAATAAAGAAAGAGGCGTTTCTACGCTGTGTACAAGACCTCTTACTAATGGGGGTGATCCACCCAGTTCCGCGGACGGAACACGGGCAGGGATTCTATTCAAATCTGTTTGTGGTTCCCAAGAAAGAGGGAACCTTCAGACCAATCTTGGACTTAAAAATCCTAAACAAATTCCTAAGAGTTCCATCATTCAAAATGGAAACTATTCGAACCATCCTACCCATGATCCAAGAGGGTCAGTACATGACCACTGTGGACTTAAAGGATGCCTACCTTCACATACCGATTCACAAGGATCATTATCGGTACCTAAGATTTGCCTTCCTAGACAGGCATTACCAGTTTGTAGCTCTTCCCTTCGGGTTAGCTACGGCTCCAAGAATCTTTACAAAAGTTCTGGGCTCACTTCTGGTGGTACTAAGACCGCAAGGCATAGTGGTGGCTCCGTACCTAGACGACATTCTGATACAAGCGTCAAGTTTTCAAACTGCCAAGTCTCATACAGAGATAGATCTGGCATTTCTGAGGTCGCATGGGTGGAAGGTGAACGTGGAAAAGAGTTCTCTATTACCACTCACAAGGGTTCCCTTCCTAGGGACTCTTATAGATTCTGTAGAGATGAAAATTTACCTGACGGAGGCCAGGTTATCAAAACTTCTAAATGCTTGCTGTGCCCTTCATTCCATTCCACACCGTCAGTAGCTCAGTGCATGGAAGTAATCGGCTTAATGGTAGCGGCAATGGACATAGTACCATTTGCGCGACTGCATCTCAGACCGCTGCAATTGTGCATGCTAAGTCAGTGGAATGGGGATTATTCAGATTTGTCCCCTCTACTAAATCTGGACCAAGAGACCAGAGATTCTCTTCTATGGTGGCTTTCTCGGCCCCACCTGTCCAAGGGGATGACCTTTCGCAGGCCAGATTGGACGATTGTAACAACAGACACCAGCCTTCTAGGTTGGGGCGCAGTCTGGAATTCCCTGAAGGCTCAGGGATCATGGACTCAGGAGGAGAAACTCCTCCCAATAAATATTCTGGAGTTAAGAGCAATATTCAATGCTCTTCTAGCTTGGCCTCAGTTAGCAACTCTGAGGTTCATCAGATTTCAGTCGGACAACATCACGACTGTGGCTTACATCAATCATCAAGGGGGAACCAGGAGTTCCCTAGCGATGTTGGAAGTCTCAAAGATAATTCACTGGGCAGAGTCTCACTCTTGCCACCTGTCAGCAATCTACATCCCAGGCGTGGAGAACTGGGAGGCGGATTTTCTAAGTCGCCAGACTTTTCATCCGGGGGAGTGGGAACTTCATCCGGAGGTCTTCGCTCAACTGATTCATCGTTGGGGCAAACCAGATCTGGATCTCATGGCGTCTCGCCAGAACGCCAAGCTTCCTTGCTACGGATCCAGGTCCAGGGACCCGGGAGCGGTGCTGATAGATGCTCTGACAGCCCCTTGGGTCTTCAACATGGCTTATGTGTTTCCACCATTTCCGATGCTTCCTCGACTGATTGCCAAGATCAAACAGGAGAGAGCATCGGTGATTCTGATAGCGCCTGCGTGACCACGCAGGACCTGGTATGCAGACCTAGTGGACATGTCGTCCTGTCCACCATGGTCTCTGCCTCTGAGGCAGGACCTTCTAATTCAGGGTCCTTTCAACCATCCAAATCTAATTTCTCTGAGGCTGACTGCATGGAGATTGAACGCTTGATTCTATCAAAGTGTGGCTTCTCGGAGTCGGTTATTGATACCTTAATACAGGCCAGGAAACCTGTTACCAGAAGAATTTACCATAAGATATGGCGTAAATATTTGTATTGGTGCGAATCCAAGAGTTACTCATGGAGTAAGGTTAGGATTCCTAGGATATTGTCTTTTCTACAAGAGGGTTTAGAAAAGGGCTTATCCACTAGTTCGTTAAAAGGACAGATTTCTGCTCTGTCTATTCTTCTACACAAGCGTCTGGCAGAAATTCCAGACGTTCAGGCTTTTTGTCAGGCTTTGGCTAGGATTAAGCCTGTGTTTAAGACTGTTGCTCCGCCGTGGAGCTTAAACTTAGTTCTTAACGTCCTGCAAGGCGTTCCATTTGAACCCCTTCATTCCATTGATATTAAGCTGTTATCTTGGAAAGTTCTGTTTTTGATGGCTATTTCCTCGGCTCGAAGAGTCTCTGAGTTATCTGCCTTACATTGTGATTCTCCTTATCTGATTTTTCATTCAGACAAGGTAGTTCTGCGTACTAAACCTGGGTTCTTACCTAAGGTAGTTTCTAACAGGAATATCAATCAAGAGATTGTTGTTCCATCATTGTGTCCTAACCCTTCTTCAAAGAAGGAACGACTTTTGCATAATCTGGACGTAGTCCATGCCCTGAAGTTCTATTTGCAGGCAACTAAAGATTTTCGTCAAACTTCTTCCCTGTTTGTCGTTTACTCTGGACAGAGGAGAGGTCAAAAGGCTTCGGCTACCTCTCTCTCTTTTTGGCTTCGTAGCATAATACGTTTAGCCTATGAGACTGCTGGACAGCAGCCTCCTGAAAGAATTACAGCTCATTCTACTAGAGCTGTGGCTTCCACCTGGGCCTTTAAAAATGAGGCTTCTGTTGAACAGATTTGCAAGGCTGCGACTTGGTCTTCACTTCACACTTTTTCAAAGTTTTACAAATTTGACACTTTTGCTTCTTCGGAGGCTATTTTTGGGAGAAAGGTACTTCAGGCAGTGGTTCCCTCCGTTTAAAGTTCCTGCCTTGTCCCTCCCTTCATCCGTGTACTTTAGCTTTGGTATTAGTATCCCATAAGTAATGGATGACCCGTGGACTGACTACACTTAACAAGAGAAAACATAATTTATGCTTACCTGATAAATTTATTTCTCTTGTAGTGTAGTCAGTCCACTGCCCGCCCTGTCTTTTAAGGCAGATCTAAATTTTTAATTAAACTCCAGTCACCACTGCACCCTATGGTTTCTCCTTTCTCGTTTTGTTTCGGTCGAATGACTGGATATGACATGTGAGGGGAGGAGCTATATAGCAGCTCTGCTTGGGTGATCCTCTTGCAACTTCCTGTTGGGGAAGAGATATAATCCCATAAGTAATGGATGACCCGTGGACTGACTACACTACAAGAGAAATAAATTTATCAGGTAAGCATAAATTATGTTTTTAAAGAACTTCCTAATTTGGCTGAACATATATGTATATGTCAGTGGCTCAACTAGCTCCCAGTAGTGCTGCTGCTCTTTCAACAAAGGATAAAAAGAGAATGAAGCAAATTTGATAATAGAAGTATAATGGAAAGTTGTTTAAAATGTTATGAATCTATCTGAATCATGAAACAATTTTTGGGGGTTTCATGTCTCTTTAAAATATATGAATCCCTTGAATTTCTAATTTTTAAGGTGATTCAGTAGGAAAACAACTTATACATGTTATGAAAAGAAAAAATTTAACAAACGATTAAATTACATATTTTTACCAGACGCAGTTTAATATAAAAAGTGTATAGGAGGACAGAATTAGTGCCAATATATTTTACTGCAGATGTGTGGTTTATTTTTTTGTTAGGTACATTTTTTAAGACTTATTATAGATAATGGCTATATGAACTGCACATTAAAGAGATTCATGGGTTGTTGAAAGACATGTGCGTTTTTTTTCGTTCCGAATCAAAATTCGGATGAATTCGCCAAATTCGGAGATTCAAAACAATTAGAATTTCCAAATTACCCTAGCAACGAAACTAAACTAATCCAAATGCATTTATCAGGTAAATAAATCTGAATTAGTTTGGATTTATTTGTTACATTCGAATGGTTATGGACTAATCACAATTCAGTATAAAAATTAAATTTATAATCACTATTCAGTATAAAAATTTAATTTAGTGAGATAGAACAGGGAAATAATTCTGTTTGTGTAACTTGGAAACATCTGAATCAACATAAAACATACCGAACTTCCGACTTTACAAATCGAATCCGAAATGAATACATCCAAATTTTTTCGAATTCGAATGAAGCCGAAACTAATACATTGGAACGTATCCAAATTCTAATAGATCCGAAACGAAATTCGAAAAAAATCTGAATCGGTCTGCAACGAACCGAAACAAATTTCTCTGCTACGCACATGTCTAGTTGTTGATTTAAAAAGTGTTTGTTTTAGTATTTTAGCCCTTAAAGGGACAGTAAACACCTTGTAATTTCAGATTTTATTTCTTCAGTCCACAAACACATAACATATCTGCAGAGTCGGAAATGTATAAGAACAAATTAACCCCTTGTTTGCTGAAATTGTTTTTCAATGACCAATCTCCACCAACCCCTTTACATAACTGGAGAAGCCACTGCTGTCATTGTGTAAACAAAATATTCATTGTTTGGCTTCATCAGTAATGATAAACAGCAATTTAGGGTCTTTCAGTTTTTAGGACTGGAAAATTCCTATATTTGAGACTCAAATTACAAGAAAAGGGACAATAAATAATGAAAGAATATGACAAATTAAGCATTCTATATTGGAATATCAAAGTATTTACTTTCCCTTTAAAAATATTGTGAATGAGAAAAGCTATATAGGTTAATAGGGAAGGTTATATAAGCAGTTAGTGTATACATATATTTCGATCAGATCAATCTCCAAAGCAATAATGCACCCCAAAGGGATTAAATTGTGTCATCTTCATATACTGTGCCATAGAGCAGTGTTTTTCAACTCCAGTCCTCAAATACCCCTAACTGGCCAGATTTTCATGATATCTTAATCAGAGCACAGGTGAACTAATCAGATGACGGGTGAGAGCAGGTTAGTAACCATGGTTACTGATCAGATGACTATTTCATTTGTGCTCTATTTCAGATATCATGAAACTATGGCCTGTTATGGGTACTTGCGGACTGGAGTTGAGATACAGAGCCATAGAGCACACAGTGAGAGAACAAGTATGGATGTTGGTCATCCGTCTCTATTACATAGAAGGTGTCACTCAACTCCCACAATGCTCAAGCAAGAGTTATAAAACGTAATGCAATTGTAACAGGCAGGCTTCAGAAAGAGCAAAATGCGCAAGCAGAACTGAGGTGGACATGCATCCCACCGGCATTCGCCATCTCCAGGCACCATTCCCATGGGCGATAAAGTATTTCCAAGGCTTACCTGACCTGTGATGGAGAGACCATAGCCCAGTCCTTTGGGATGGATTTTGGGTGGAGTGCAGCAGCTGGGACAGTTACAGAGACATGAGTCAGAATATCGCTTATATGGAAACCTAATAGAGAGTGAGAAGAAGTAGCTAACACAGGCAGGAAAGGGCATGTTGACTTCACCTTTATTACGTTGTCCTTAACACTATACATTCATTGGCTCTAAACACAACAGTTATAAATGTTTGAATAATAAAACTTTAAATGAATACAGAACATTTTTAATTTCTAGAATACGCAAGTTGACTGTAATAAGTAGGGTGACCATATTGCCGCTTTAAAAAGGGACACATATGAAAAATACATATGTTAGGGCTGTTTTAAGAAATGGTTTGTATAAGAACCCTGACATATGTATTTTTCATATGTGTCCCTTTTTAAAGCGGCAATATGGTCACCCTAGTAATAAGTGATATCTTGTGGAGCAATTTACTGAAGCCTATACAGATCAATATTTGAAAAGTTAAAGGGAGATGAAACCCAAAATATTTCTTTCATGATTCAGATAGAACATACAGTTTTAAACAACCTTCCAGTGTACTTCTATTATCTAATTTGCTTCATTCTCTACTTTTGTTGAAGGATCAGCAGTGCACTACTGGGAGCTAGCTGGACACATTGGGTAAGCCAATGAAAAGAGGCATATATGTGCAGCCACCAATCAGCACAATCAGCAGCTAGTTACAAGTAGTGCATTGCTACTCCTGAGCCTACCTATGTATGCTTTTCAACAGAGGATACAAAGAGAAGGAAACAAATTAAATAATAGTACATTGGAAAGTTGTTTAAAGGGACAGTCTATTCAAATTTAAACTTTCATGATTCAGATAGGGCATGTCATTTTAAACACGTTTCCAATTTACTTTAATAATCAAATGTGATTTGTTCTCTTGGTATTCTTTGTCTGAATGCATTTTGACAATTTTTACAGCTAAACACTGCTAGTTCATGTGTGTCATATATCTAGGTAGGCTCAGGAGCTAGAAGCTAGCTGCTGATTGGTGGCTGCAAATATATGCCTCTTCTCAATGGCTGCTTACCGATATGTTCAGATAGCTCCCAGTAGTGCATTGCTCCTCTTTCAACAAAGAATACCAAGAGAATGAAGCAATATTGATAATATAAGCAAATTGGAAAGTTATTTATCAATGTATGGTCTATCTGAATCATGAAAAAAGTATGATTTCACAGCCCTTTAAGGAAGAAAAAGCTTTACAGACTCAGCCTATTTGCTTAAAACAAGGTCACCCAGCAGATTCTGCAGTTACCTAACACATTCCTTAATGAAACATGACAAGTTTGCCATTATTTGTGAAACCAAAAATACAGAAAGTGTCAGCGAGAGAACAGGTAATATAGAACGGTTAGAGAAGGAAACAAGCTAGAGGCAACAGAAGAATATATGTAATCTAGGTGAGGAGCAAAAGGATGGAAATGAAAGAAGAAAAAGAATTAGCAGCAGAGCAGAAATAGCAGTTTTGAAATTTGTGCACAAATTCATTTTGCAGCTTTTTGTTTTAATTTGTTTAAGGTCGAGTAACCGCCTCTGGTAACACCTAAATGAAAGCACTATATGTCTACTGATAGCAGTTGTCATCTCAAGGTGTTGTGCACATTGGGCCTATCAATACTTTATCAATAAATAGTGCAATGCTAATATGTCATCAATCTAATGGCGGATAGCGTCAGCGCTTCGTACTATCTTCCTATACAATTTGCAGTACAGATAAGAGAATAATTACTTGGGAACATGACCAGTATGTGATAGAGATATGTGAGAGACCAGGAGGGTGTGTAAGAAAGCAACAGATAGTCTGCGAGTGACAAACAGAGACCTGATCGAGTACGGTCAGGTTGAATGACACCCCCATGCTGGCGGCCCATTGGCCGCGAGTCTGCAGGGGGTGGCGTTGCACCAGCAGTTCTTGTGAGCTGCTGATGTAATGCTGAATACGGAGAGCGTATTGCTCTCCGCATTCAGCGAGGTCTTGCGGACCTGATCCACACTGTCGAATCAGGTCCGACATACCTTTGATAAATATCCCCCCAATATGTGAAGGATAAGCAGTATATTACTGAATGCAGGTGAGACATAGACACTCTGTGAGAAAGAGAAAGATTGTGTGTGGAAGAAAGTCAGCATATAACTGACAGTCAG
The DNA here is from genome assembly GCF_027579735.1 of Bombina bombina. NCBI lineage: Eukaryota > Metazoa > Chordata > Amphibia > Anura > Bombinatoridae > Bombina > Bombina bombina. The sequence continues at coordinate 551,812,946 of NC_069501.1, read as the reverse complement.
TAGGTAACAGGCAGTGTGTGAAAGAGATAGGTAGTGTGTAAGGGACAGACAATATATATTAAAGGGCAGTGTGTAAAAGAGATATTTAGTATGTAAGGGACAGACACTATAGGGTATATTTATTAAGCAGTGGATGCTGCTTTTTAAACAGGAGTTAAGAAGCAGCTGTCTTATGACACAATCCTATCGGGATGATTGACACCCCCCGCGAATGTGCAGGGGCGGCATTGCACAAGCATTTCTTGTAAAATACTTGTGCAATGTTAAATGACAATAGCGTATGCTGTCAACATTTAGCGATGCAGGCCGGACATGATTCGCTATAGCGAATCATGTCTGGCCGGGGTTTGATAAATCTACCCCAACAGAAGGGATGTGTGTGAGAGAGATAGGAGTGAGACAGATAGGCAGTGGGTGAGAGACACATGTAGTGTATGAGAGAGATAGGATAGGAGTGAGACAGATAGGCAGTGGGTGAGAGACACATGTAGTGTGTGAGAGAGATAGGATAGGAGTGAGACAGATAGGCTGTGGGTGAGAGACACATGTAGTGTGTGAGAGAGATAGGATAGGAGTGAGACAGATAGGCAGTGGGTGAGAGACACATGTAGTGTGTGAGAGAGATAGGATAGGAGTGAGACAGATAGGCAGTGGGTGAGAGACACATGTAGTGTGTGAGAGAGATAGGATAGGAGTGAGACAGATAGGCAGTGGGTGAGAGACACATGTAGTGTGTGAGAGAGATAGGATAGGAGTGAGACAGATAGGCAGTGGGTGAGAGACACATGTAGTGTGTGAGAGAGATAGGATAGGAGTGAGACAGATAGGCAGTGGGTGAGAGACACATGTAGTGTGTGAGAGAGATAGGATAGGAGTGAGACAGATAGGCAGTGGGTGAGAGACACATGTAGTGTGTGAGAGAGATAGGATAGGAGTGAGACAGATAGGCAGTGGGTGAGAGACACATGTAGTGTGTGAGAGAGATAGGATAGGAGTGAGACAGATAGGCAGTGGGTGAGAGACACATGTAGTGTGTGAGAGAGATAGGATAGGAGTGAGACAGATAGGCAGTGGGTGAGAGACACATGTAGTGTGTGAGAGAGATAGGATAGGAGTGAGACAGATAGGCAGTGGGTGAGAGACACATGTAGTGTGTGAGAGAGATAGGATAGGAGTGAGACAGATAGGCAGTGGGTGAGAGACACATGTAGTGTGTGAGAGAGATAGGATAGGAGTGAGACAGATAGGCAGTGGGTGAGAGACACATGTAGTGTGTGAGAGAGATAGGATAGGAGTGAGACAGATAGGCAGTGGGTGAGAGACACATGTAGTGTGTGAGAGAGATAGGATAGGAGTGAGACAGATAGGCAGTGGGTGAGAGACACATGTAGTGTGTGAGAGAGATAGGATAGGAGTGAGACAGATAGGCAGTGGGTGAGAGACACATGTAGTGTGTGAGAGAGATAGGATAGGAGTGAGACAGATAGGCAGTGGGTGAGAGACACATGTAGTGTGTGAGAGAGATAGGATAGGAGTGAGACAGATAGGAAGTGGGTGAGAGACACATGTAGTGTGTGAGAGAGATAGGATAGGAGTGAGACAGATAGGCAGTGGGTGAGAGACACATGTAGTGTGTGAGAGAGATAGGATAGGAGTGAGACAGATAGGCAGTGGGTGAGAGACACATGTAGTGTGTGAGAGAGATAGGATAGGAGTGAGACAGATAGGCAGTGGGTGAGAGACACATGTAGTGTGTAAGAGAGATAGGATAGGAGTGAGACAGATAGGCAGTGGGTGAGAGACACATGTAGTGTGTGAGAGAGATAGGATAGGAGTGAGACAGATAGGCAGTGGGTGAGAGACACATGTAGTGTGTGAGAGAGATAGGATAGGAGTGAGACAGATAGGCAGTGGGTGAGAGACACATGTAGTGTGTGAGAGAGATAGGATAGGAGTGAGACAGATAGGCAGTGGGTGAGAGACACATGTAGTGTGTGAGAGAGATAGGATAGGAGTGAGACAGATAGGCAGTGGGTGAGAGACACATGTAGTGTGTGAGAGAGATAGGATAGGAGTGAGACAGATAGGCAGTGGGTGAGAGACACATGTAGTGTGTGAGAGAGATAGGATAGGAGTGAGACAGATAGGAAGTGGGTGAGAGATACATGTAGTGTGTGAGAGAGGCAGGTATTTTGTGAGGGCCAGGCCATATGTTACAGAAGTAGGCTGTGAATATGAGAGATAGGCTATTTGTGGGAGAAATAGGCCTTATTGAGAGAGATAGGCACAGTGGGAGAGAGATCAGCAGTATGTCAGTGAAATAGGCAGTGTTCATGACACAGGTAGTTTGTAAGAGGAATACGGAATTAAAAAAGCAGACTTGTGAAAGGCAGTATGTATAAGACAATGTCAGTATATGATAAACAATCACTGTGCAAGAAAAAGAAGCAATGCATAAGGTTCAAACAATATGTGGAGAAATAAGCAATATTTGAAATTGACAGGTAGTGTGAAAGACAGATAGTTAAAAAGACATAAAACCCCAAATTTTTTCTTTCATGATTCAGATAGCACATACAATTTTAAACAACTTTCCAATTTACTTCAATTATCATAATTTTTCCCTTTTCTTGTTAACCTTTGTTGAAAAGCAGGGATGTAAGTTCAGGAGTGTGCACGTGGCTGCAGCACTATATGGCAGCAGTTTTACAACAATGTTATACATTAGCAGGAGCACTAGATGGCAGCACTATTTTCTGTCATGTAGTGCTTCAGGCATGTGCACGCTACCTATCTAGATATCTCTTCAACAAAGAATAACATGAGAATGACGCAAATTTTAAAATAGAATAATGAATAAAATCTGAATAAAATCTGTATAATAATCTGAATAATGAAAGAAAAAAATTGAGTTTCATGTCCCTTTTAATGCTGTGTGTATGGGAAAGTATAGTCTGACTTGGAATGCCCCCGCCAAATTAAATTACTGTTATTTAGATAAAGGGACATTAAACATTGTGAGATTGCATTTTACAATATTTCATTGTGTTTACAAAAATAACTTTGCAGTAAACATTCAGGGCTAGATTACAAGTGGAGTGCCAATGTTTGTGCCGAGCGATAAGGGGTATATTGCAAGGGTTTGCGCTCATCAGGCTTACTGCTCACATTATGAGTTGAAAGTAAACGCGGATGCGATTTAGGCTACATTAGAGCTCTGGTTAACTGTTTCATGAAACAGTAAATTTGCACAAAACACATTAAAAATACAGTTACACTCATAATAACACTAATAAAAATGATTAAAAAAATATATTGTACACCAAAGCTATAAAATCTCAAATATATGAGCACTCAAGTGTTAGAAAAGATAGGCAGGCAAAGGGTTTTAACATAGAGATACATACATATACATCTTTAAAAATGTATATGTATATATATATATATATATATATATATATATATATACAGTATATATATATATGTCTATACATGTACATATGTATTTATTTATATGTGTATATATGTTTTTACATTCATATATACACACATATAAACACATAAATAGATATGTATACATATATAGAAGTGCATTGGAGCCATTTGCCATTTAGATGAAAACATGTTAAAGCATACTTATGCAATATTCATTTTTAATAAAGGTTTTAATTATGTATTCACTGTGAATATTTCACATTTCAATGTTCTGCACATAAAGGAATATGTTCTATGTATTTTAAAATAGATATTCATATATATATATATATATATATATATATATATATACCTATATATAATCATCTATATATATACAGGGAGTGCAGAATTATTAGGCAAATGAGTATTTTGACCACATCATCCTCTTTATGCATGTTGTCTTACTCCAAGCTGTATAGGCTCGAAAGCCTACTACCAATTAAGCATATTAGGTGATATGCATCTCTGTAATGAGAAGGGGTGTGGTCTAATGACATCAACACCCTATATCAGGTGTGCATAATTATTAGGCAACTTCCTTTCCTTTGGCAAAATGGGTCAAAAGAAGGACTTGACAGGCTCAGAAAAGTCAAAAATAGTGAGATATCTTGCAGAGGGATGCAGCACTCTTAAAATTGCAAAGCTTCTGAAGTGTGATCATCGAACAATCAAGCGTTTCATTCAAAATAGTCAACAGGGTCGCAAGAAGCGTGTGGAAAAACCAAGGCGCAAAATAACTGCCCATGAACTGAGAAAAGTCAAGCGTGCAGCTGCCAAGATGCCACTTGCCACCAGTTTGGCCATATTTCAGAGCTGCAACATCACTGGAGTGCCCAAAAGCACAAGGTGTGCAATACTCAGAGACATGGCCAAGGTAAGAAAGGCTGAAAGACGACCACCACTGAACAAGACACACAAGCTGAAACGTCAAGACTGGGCCAAGAAATATCTCAAGACTGATTTTTCTAAGGTTTTATGGACTGATGAAATGAGAGTGAGTCTTGATGGGCCAGATGGATGGGCCCGTGGCTGGATTGGTAAAGGGCAGAGAGCTCCAGTCCGACTCAGACGCCAGCAAGGTGGAGGTGGAGTACTGGTGCATGCAATACTCTAACTTTGGATTTTTGCACTTGTGGGGTTAGTCCAACAGTGAAAACAGTTAACTTTCAACTTGTAATACAAACGCAACCCGACGAACACAAAAATCTTACTTCTATCGCAATTAACGCTCAAGTGGGAGCATTAATTTGCGCTACACTCGCAATCTAGCCAGCATTGTTTATTTTGCCCCCTTTTCCTATAATTTTACTCAGAAAGTTTTGCAATTTCCAATAAAGTAATGGTACTGCCATATTGAAATATAAGTTTGCCTTATATAATATAATCTGTTGAGGACAATTAGGGACACATTAAGTGTGAGAACAATTGCTATGTGGAATATTTACGAACTAGTACTAAAGCCTGTGTACACGGGCCATTTTTTGCAGTACAGCGGTCCCACCCCTTGCTCTCTCCCCCCTCTCTTTTGCTCTCTCTCCCCCCTCTCTTTTGCTTTCTCTCCCCCCTCTCTTTTGCGCTCTCTCCCCCTCTCCTTTGCGCTCTCTCTCCCCTCTTTGGCTCTCTCCCCCCTTTCTTTTGCTCTCTCTGCCCCCTCTTTGGCTCTCTCCCCTCTTTTGCTCTCTTTCCTCTTTTGCTCTCTCCTCTTTGGCTCGCTTTCCTCTTTTGCTCTCTCTCTTCCCCCTCTTTGGCTCTCTCTCCCCCCCTTTGGCTCTCTCCCCCCCTCTATTTGGCTCTCTCTCCCCCTCTCTGGCTCTGTCTTTCAAACCCTTTGCCTCTCTGGCCATGCCCCCACCGTGGCACCCCGCTCGGCCACGCCCCATTGCGGCGACACCCGCCTGGTCACGCCCCCTCGCCGCCCCCGACCACGCCCCCATTGCGCCGCTCCTGTCGGCCACGCCCCCTGACATTCCGCTTCAGCCTTGCTCTGTGCTGAGTGCTGAGTGTCAGGATCCAAACGGCCAGGTATGTTTGTCACGTGCAGTCTCTACTGCACATGACTGCATCTGACAAACATACTTGGCCATTTATTATATAGGATGTTAAATTGACTTATTTTACACAGCCATTGTTTGCATACTTTATCTGTTCCTAATTGTCCCCAGCAGAAGAGATTAAGAAAGGGATGAACATTGCTTTGAATACATCATTATATCTAGCATTTATTTACTGTTCAATATCCCTTTATGCTTCGCAGAAAAAAAAAAGAGTTTGGAAACGCTGCACAATTCTTCATTAATTAATACGTTTTTTATCTATTTATATTTTATGGCAAATCCTCAAACCTGTCTTCTCTAAACTCATTCAGAATTGGATTTGAAGACATCTACATCTGAACTCAAGTGGCTAATTAGTGGTTCTGTCATTTTGATACAAGCACCTGAGCTTTAGTGCAGCCATTTTGAAAACTCTGTCTGTTGAGGTTGAATGAGGACAATCTGGTATACTAGAGTTCTGTACCATAAAAAAAGACTGGAGTTGACAATGCGTGGTTGATCTATATATATGTTATTAAAGTGATTTAATATTAGTATTTGGCTTCCCTTACTTTTAATTAAAACTGTAAATTAAACAAATATGTCACATCATAACTTGGTCATTAGCAAACAATCTATTTTTACATATTCTCATTTAATGGCCATTTAACTATGAGGTACATAGGCAAATGCAATACTAAATAAAACAAATCATTTTATGTATGTATGTCTGTGTGTACATATGTATTAATGTATTCATATGTGTATATATGTATTTACAGACATATATACACATATAAACACATACATACACATGTACACATATATATATATACATTAGAACCCTTTTGCCGTTAGGTAGATGAAAACATGTAAAAGCATATTTATGCAATATTCATATTTTCATGTTGTGCATATTAGAATATGTGCGATTGGGTAAGCGCTAATGAAAATATGCGAGTGTGTCTGCTCGCGAGTCGGGTGTAAGGTGTTTTTCCACTTTTTTTGTCCATTTACTTCTATGGGGGAATTAGGATATTGTTTGCACTAGAAGTAAGCTGTTCGAGCTCGTCGGGTTAGCGCAAGAGTGATAACTTTTAGCTTTCAACTCATAATACAGGCACAACCTGACAAGTGCAAAAAGTTTACTTCTAGTGCAATAAGCGCTCTAGCAGAAGCGCAAAATACCACTCCACTTGTAATCTGGCCCTAAATGGGAGAGGCTATAGAGGCTACGTGAAGTACTATCCCCTCCATAGAGATCTGCACCACTGTTTTGGGTGAATACGTTTTTGAAGCAGTCTGGAAGAGACTGAGGAATGCTGTGGTCCTACAAAACGTAGAGTGATTTTGCACACCCTTCTTCTATTCTTTCTATATTTGCACACATAGATGAACTTCAGCCTTATAGAATTCATATATTGAAGGTCTAAAATAAATATAGTATTTGGCAAGAGCTAACTAGGCAAATTCTAGTCAAGTATGAAGAAAAGTCTGTGACCCATAAAAAGAGATGGGTCACTTGCTGTGTTCATCATTTTACTAATTGCTTTGGTGACATTATAAGATGATCTGGGTCTATACTAGTATTTACCTACACACTTGACTTCTTCTTTGCTGTCATAATGACAAGCAACACCCTGCAGTTGTATAGGCATCATAAGCATAAAAAAGCTAGACACACTAAGAGCCTATTTAAATAAAAAAAAATAGTTTTTCATAAAGTGTAAGGAAGAAAAAAAATAACACTGATTTCATGTTTTAGTGCTTTATACATGTACTGTATATATAAATTAGGACCCTATGTAATGAAATAAAAGTCTTTAGCAGACATTGACTAATAAGAAGCAGGTAGAAAGATGACAAGTGAAAGAATGGAAGGATAAATGGAAGGAGTTAGGGCAGTTTATAATTTCATACTTGGTTCTTGGATGGTCGACGCTTGAAGATCTTCGGTACCTTTCCCTCCGGGGGACACTCTTGGGTGACATTTTAGTGCTGGTGTCAGAGTCCCCACTTTCATCATCCCCCATGGCTTTGATGTAGCTGCCACTTCTCATTCTTCTGCAGGGTATCTCACCCTCCTTGCCCGGTGCTGGGTAGCCCCCCCATTCGTCTGATGGCACCTATAGTAACAGCATTTGAGTCCGGTTAGAATGACTTTTAGTGTTTCACGGTAATGCAACACAGTTGTGACCCTTTTGTCTCCATTAGATTCCTTCAGCCATACAAAAACTGGAAGATAAATTCTAGATTAATATATATAGATTTATTTGACAATTTAATTAGCCTATCACCATGTCTGTATTATATCAGTTGCCTCTGAGTGTCCAGGAGGGCCTGCATATCTGTTAATCTAATTTCTTAGTTTAAGTAAGTCTGACACTGCACTTTGATAGTTTAGTTTTAGTAAGTCTGACACTCCACTCTGTAAGTTTAGATTGTAAGTCTGACATTGCACTCTGATAGCTCAGTTTTAGTAAGTCTGACACTGCACTCTCATAGTTTAGTTTTAGTAAATCTGACACTCCACTCTGATACTTTAGTTTGTGAATCTGACACTGCACTCTGATAGTTTAGTTTTAGTAAGTCTGACACTCCACTCTAATAAATTAGTTTGTGAGTCTGACACTCCACTCTGATAGTTAAGTTTGTAAGTTTGATACTGCACTCTGATAGTTTAGTTTTAGTAAGTCTGTCATTGCACTCTGATAGTTTAGTTTGTGAATCTGACACTCTACACTGATAGTTTAGTTTGTGAGTCTGACACTCTACACTGATAGTATAGTTTGTGAGTCTGACAATGCACTCTGATACTTTAGTTTGTGAATCTGACACTGCACTCTGATAGTTTAGTTTTAGTACGTCTGACAATCCACTCTGATAGTTTAGTTTTAGTAAGTCTGACATTCCACTTCAAAAGTTTAGATTGTAAGTCTGACATTCCACTCTGATAGTTCAGTTTTAGTAAGTCTGACACTGCACTCTCATAGTTTGGTTTTAGTAAATCTGACACTCCACTTTGATACTTTAGTTTGTGAATCTGACACTGCACTCTGATAGTTTAGTTTTAGTAAGTCTGACACTGGACTCTGATAGTTTAGTTTTAGTAAGTCTGACACTCCACTCTGATAAATTAGTTTGTAAGTTTGACACTGCACTCTGATAGTTTAGTTTTAGTAAGTCTGACATTGCACTCTGATAGTTTAGTTTTTGAGTCTGACACTTAACTCTGAAAGTTTAGTTTGTGAGTCTGACACTCTACACTGATAGAATAGTTTGTGAGTCTGACAATGCATTCTGATACTTTAGTTTGTGAATCTGACACTGCACTCTGATAGTTTACAGCAAAAATGAGTACACCCCAGTGCAATATCTCTTAAAGGGACAATCAACACCAGATTTTTTGTTGTTGTTTTAAAAGATAGATATTCCCTTAATTAGCCATTTCCCAGTTTTGCATAACCAAAACAGTTATAATAATACATGTTTTACCTCTGTAATTACCTTGTATCTAAGCCTCTGCAGACTGCCCCCATATTTCAGTTCCTTTGACAGACTTGCATTTTAGCCAATCAGTGCTCACTCTTCGGTAAATTCACGTGCATGAGCTGAATGGTATCTATATGAAACACATGAACTAATGCCCTCTAGTGGTGAAAAACTGTCAATATACATTTAGATTTGAGGCGGCCTTCAAGGTCTAAAAAATTTGCATATGAACATCCTAGGTTTAGATTTCAACTAAGAATACCAAGAGAACAAAGCAAAATTGGTGATAAAAGTAAATTGGAAAGTTGTTTACAATTACATGCCCTATTTGAATCATGAAAGTTTTTTTTTTACTTGACTGTCCCTTTAAATGTCAAATGATCCAAAATTGTATAACCTAACAGTAACTGCATTACGTCTAAGTTTTACAGTAGGGTATTTGCTCTTATGTAAAATTAAAAACCAACAGTTTAGATTTACTATATTAAAAATACCAGCCCCAAAGCAGGAAATCAATGTAACAAAAGTCAGTGCACCTTTAATTACTGAGATTTTATTTTTTTCGATACTTTGCAAGTCCACCTTTATTTTTGATGACAGACTCAATCCTCCTTGGCATGGGGGAAACCAGTGTCGTACAAATTTCTGGAGAGATGTTCTGCCCTTCTTCAGATATAATTTTTTTCAGCTGCTCTTTGCAGGAGGGGTTGTATTGCTCTACCATTCTCTTTAAAATACTCCAAAGGTGTTCTACTGGATTCAAGTCAGGTGACATACTTGGCCAGGTCATAGTTTTCACTTGTTTCTCCTTTAGAAACTCCTTTGTGATTTTGGCAGTTTGCTTTGGATCGTTATCATGCTGGAATATTCATCCTCTGCCAAACTTCTGTAGACTGGGAGTCATCTTGTCAGCCAGTATTTTGGTATATCCCATGCATTCATTGTGCCCTCTATAAATGTCATCTCCCCAACACCTTTTGCAGTCATGCAGCCCCATATCGTCACACTCCCACCTCCACGATTCACTGTTGGGACTATGCATTCACTGTAATAATCCTGACCAGGTTCACACCAAACATGCTGCACCCCATCTGAGCTGAAAAATTGTATCTTGGTCTTGGCCATTTTACCAAATAATGTGCTCCCAGTATTCATCAGGCTTTTCATGTTGTTTAGCAAAGTTTAATCTTGCAGTTTTGTGCCGAAGAGCAAGCAAGGGTTTTTTCCGTGGATGCTGTCCATAGAAGTTGACATTATGCAATGTCTTTAGCACTGTCTGAGCTGTCACAGAAACTCCAATTTCTATCGATAATCCCTAAACCAAATCTGAAGCACTTGCCTTGATGCAAATCTGAAGCACTTACCTGTTGCCTGTTTTTCAGAACGAGATTTTGCAAGTAGCGCACTGTCCATGGTGTCATTTTAGGAGGACAGCCACTGCGGCTTTGATTTTTGGCACTGTGTATCGATCTATACCTCCTGATTACTGCTGCAACTGCGTTTTGACTGATTTTTAGTTGGTCAAAAATCTTCCTATATCCTTTTCCTTCTTTGTGAAGTCTCACAATCAGATTTTTCAATTGGTCTGGCAATTCTTTTCCATGTGGAGACATGATGCAGACTTGCAGATAGACACAGCCCATTGGTCAAAACATTTAACTGTTCTGGTGACTATGCTCATGCAATTAGGCTAATTGGAAATCATATGTGTACTCAATATTGTTTCAGTGACAGTGTGTCAGTGACCACAGGTGTATTCACTTTTGTTGCATTAAGTTTCTACTTTGGGGCCTGTATTTTTAATATAATCTTTCTAAAGTATTTGTTTTTGATTGTTTATAATTGTCAGGATATACATCTCTGCCATATACACTATCCTTGGTTGTACTGTTCCTTTAAGGATCACTGCTTCTCATACCTGTCTCCACCCTATTTAAGGCACACCTGTTTCAATCATTCTTTGCTTAGTATTGATATACACTTCAATTGCCTAGCCAGTTTTGTCTGAACTCTGCTCACTCAAATTTGCTACCAGCAACTTTTTCCTTTGGATTCAAGTTTTGTCACGAACTTTGCTGCTGTTGCTTTTTACTTGCAACCTTCAGTTTCCTCTGAAACTCCTGTGATTTACTAACCTCCACTTGAATTGTTTTCTTACAATTTCCTTGGACGCTCCTGTCTCCTGTCTCAGCACTTCCACGGAGCTCCGCAACTACCGCGGTGACGTCACACGCCAGCTGCTCTCTCTCTCGCTACTCAGCTCTAGCCTGCTCTTCCGACTACGCTGTAAGTGTTACTACTTCTGACTCTCAGCCTTGATATGTGCCAGCACTATAACGCTTACCATTATAATTTCCTCAAAATGCATATGTCTTCTTGTCAGTGTTCTTTTGTTTATTTAACATAGTTCTAACCTTCGCATATATCTACTCTCATATGTTATTCTCCATGTTTTACTTACAAAAGCCTGCTGAAACTTCATATCATTACTCATCGTTCATTCTGACCATTAATGTCTTATAAATTTGGGTATTCTGATTTAACATCTTACCGGAGGAAGTGTGTTTCATGTTTTCACTGCAGACTAGAGTGTAGCCACTCTTTTCAGCCTGCAATAGGGTTAACATAGCGAATCTCCTCCTTTACATTAATTACAGCCTGCTGATACAGGAAAGCCGCCTTCACACATCCTGTGACTATTGTGGTTTTTAGTATCTTCTTGCTACATACACTCTCTATTGTTGCCACCTTCCATCTCAGCAGTTGTGATTCACCTGACCTGTTCAAAATACTGTGTCTTTATTTTAGATTTCCTAAACCAGTGTGACAGAATACTAAGCCTTTTTAAAACCTATGGATCCAGCTGAGATTAACACTCACATGCAGGCATTAACACAAAGAGTAGATTTGTTAACAAATGGTTTAAACGCATTAAAAGTGGAGAATGATAACCTTAAAGCATACATTAGGGATGTAGTAGACAAAAGAACACATATATATGAACCCCAGGTTAGTCCTCCAGATTGTTTCCATGGAGACAGGACTCTCTACAGAGAGTTTAAAAATGCATGCCTGTTATTGTTTGCTTTAAGACCTCATACCTACCCAAATGATAGGATTAGAGTACTCACGACCATATCTTACCTTAGAGGTGAACCCCGTACATGGGCAAACACTTACTTTGAGAATAATGAAGAGATATTGAATTCTTTGGATAATTTTTTTGTCTCAATGGATCAATTGTATGAGGATCCATACAAACAGCTTACAGCTGAAAACGCCATGCGTGGCCTTAAACAAAAGAAGAGGGTAGTCGAAGACTACATCACAGAATTTAAAAAATGGGCAAAGGACTCTCAATGGAACAATCTGTCCCTTAGGAACCAGTTCAGACTCGGCCTCTCTGAGGGAATAAAAGACGAGTTGTCTCGCACAGATATCCCAGATACCTTAGAAGAGCTCATGTCACTTAGTATTACAATAGATAGGCGCCTCAGGGAAAGGTACCAAGAAAAGACTGGGCATGACTCTAACCCTAGGAAAACTTCCTACCCCACACATGCCTCTTCCCTACACAAAAACACTCCTGAACCCATGGACATTGCCTTCATCAAAGGACCTTTATCTCCTCAAGAGAAGCTCAGACGTCGTTCCAATAATCTATGCCTGTACTGTGCCTCTGACGAACACACTGTGAAAGACTGCCCTTCCCTCCTAAAACAAAACAAGGGTAAGACCTTAACAGACTTTTATTGTTGTACTACTCAACAGAGTTCAGTTACTTACATAAAAATCCCTCTTCTGTTACAGTGGGAACAACTTCGTCTTCACGCCACAGCGATAATTGATTCTGGTGCCACGGCTTCCTATATAGATAAGGAATTTTGCACTGTAAATAAAATACCACTGATGCAGAAACAGTCTCCTGTTTATTTGAGAGGGATAGATGGAAAAAATATTTCTTCTGGGCCTGTTGAATTTCATACCATACCCCTACTTGTGGTCTCTCATGATCAGCATAGAGAATATGTCTCTTTCGATGTAATAAATTGCCCGGTCTCTCAGGTGGTTTTGGGGATGCAATGGTTGCATACACACAACCCACAGATAGACTGGTCCAATTCCACACTTAATTACAATTCATCATACTGCCAAAGTACTTGTCTCCCCAGTACAGTATTACAAATTTCTGACACTCAGGACATACCACCCATACCAGAGGTTTATAGCGATTTTTCTGATGTTTTTAGCAAAAAGGAGGCAGAGAGTCTGCCTCCGCATAGAAAATACGACTGCCCCATAGACATACTCCCTGGGTCAGAGATCCCTATTGGGCACATATTTCCCTTATCTCATACTGAGCTAAAACACCTAAAGACATATTTAGAAGAGAACCTTAGAAAAGGGTTCATCAGACCCTCGACCTCGCCGGCTGGGGCCGGAATATTTTTTGTTAAAAACAAAGACGGCACTCTTAGACCTATAGTCGATTACCGTCAGCTAAATAAAATTACGGTAAAAAACCGCTACCCTTTACCCCTCATACCAGAGCTTATTGAGAGACTAGAGGGAGCTAAGTTTTTTACAAAATTGGATTTAAGGGGTGCATACAACCTTCTCCGAATAAGATCAGGAGACGAATGGCTGACTGCGTTCCGAACCCGTTATGGTTTATTCGAGTACGTAGTCATGCCATTCGGGTTGTGTAATGCGCCTGCTGCTTTTCAGCACTTAATAAATGATCTTTTTAGAGACCTCCTTGATGTCAACATAGTCATATACCTAGATGATATTCTCATCTACTCAAAAACTTTAGAACAGCACATTCTACATGTGAGGCAAGTTCTTTCCCGGCTTAGAAGCAATTTCCTCTATGCAAAAGCTGAAAAATGTGTTTTCAATTCCCAGACCATATCTTTCCTTGGATATGAAATATCCCCTTCAGGAATTTTTATGGAGAATAAAAAAATTGAAGCAGTACTGAACTGGCCTACCCCAAAGACCAGACGCCAGGTTCAATCCTTTATGGGATTCGCAAACTTCTACCGTAAGTTTATCAAAGATTTTTCTAAACTGGCAACTCCTCTAACCACACTCACAAAAGTCAAGATTCCATTCAAGTGGACTCAAGACTGTCAATCAGCTTTTGATACACTCAAACAGAAATTCACCAGTGCACCCATTCTACGTTTTCCTGACCCAAAACTTCAGTTCATTTTAGAGGTTGATGCATCCAACTTCGCAATTGGAGCAGTACTATCACAACGGGAGAATCTAGATAAACCTCTCCATCCTGTCGGTTTTTATTCCAGGACCTTAAACATCTCTGAACAAAACTATCCTATCGGGGATAAAGAACTACTTGCAATTAAACTATCCCTGGAACATTGGCGACATCTTTTAGAGGGTACTACCTACCCTACTCTCATCTATACTGATCACCGTAACCTTCAATATTTAAAAACCTCCCGAACACTCACCTCCCGTCAAGTTAGATGGAATTTGTTTTTCTCACGTTTTAATTTCCTTATTACCTATCGACCTTCAACAAAAAATCAGAAAGCTGATGCACTTTCTCGCATACCACCTGAGTCCATCTCACAACCATCTCAACAAAGTATAATTCCTTCGGAAAATTTCCTCTGTTTCACATACGACACCAGGCCTATTATTCATACCGAACAACAGAAGGATTCTTTAAAACCACTACAGGAACTGCAGTTGAAGTCCGATGGATGTTATTATCATGGCTCCCGTTTATACATTCCTCCCATACTCCGTCTACCTCTGCTGGAATCATTACATGACTCTCCACTCGCTGGTCACCCTGGTATAAAAAAGACCCTGGAATTAGCGAAAAGGAGTTATTGGTGGCCAAATATGACTGCCGATGTATTCCAACATGTCCACTCCTGCAGCATTTGTACCATATCAAAAAGGAATAAACAACCACCATATGGACTTTTACTGCCTTTACCTACTCCTAAGACACCGTGGTCCGAAATTGCTCTCGATTTTATAGTCGACCTACCTCTTTCCTCAAGGAACAACACCATCATGGTTGTAGTGGATCTTTTCACAAAAATGTGTCATTTTATCCCGTACCATAAACTACCTACCTCAATAGAAACTGTTCAGCTTCTTATTTCTAATGTCATCAAGCTGCATGGCCTCCCAAAGACCGTTTTAAGTGACAGAGGCACTCAATTCTCCAGTAAACTCTGGTCAGAGTTCTGCAAACTCTTCCATATTGACAGGCGGCTTACAACCGCATACCATCCCCAGTCAAATGGACAGACCGAACGCTGTAACCAATGGCTGGAACAATTCCTAAGGTCTTTTTGTTCCTCTGAACAACATCTTTGGGCGGGCTTACTACCATACGCTGAATTTTGCTATAACAACACCTTACATGCCACCACTAATCAAACTCCATTCTACTCGAATTACGGATTTCATCCAACATTCCAATTGTATCCTACTCAAGAATCTTCTTCTCCTTCAATCGCTGAGCTTTCCCAAAGCATTTCCTCGAATTTCACTCGTATTGAATCCTCCATTGAAAACGCAAAAAGGCTCTATAAACGGTACTACGACAGACGCAGGACAGCTCCTCCAAAATATGAAGTAGGTGACTTGGTATGGCTTTCTACAAAACATTTACGTATGAACACTCCATGCAGGAAGTTATCTCCACTCTTTGTTGGTCCTTATCCCATAGCTCATATCGTCAATGCCAATGCTGTTCGTCTCACCCTACCTCCTACTATGAAAATCCACCCGACATTTCATGTCTCCCTTCTGAAACCTTACCGGGCAGTGAGGGGTTCCGCCTCATCTTCTTCTCTTCCTCTGGTTTCTGTCGACCCTGATATCGAATATGAGGTTCAATCCATCAAAGATTCCCGCATGATGAATGGGGTTTTACAGTACCTCGTAAGCTGGAAGGGTTACCCACCTGATGAGGATTCCTGGGAACCCTCTGTTAACATCTCCGCACCCAGGTTGGTGTCTCGTTTTCATCAACGGCATCCCGACTCTCCTGGACCCTGAGCTCCGGAGTCGCTCTTAGGAGGGGGGATCCTGTCAGGATATACATCTCTGCCATATACACTATCCTTGGTTGTACTGTTCCTTTAAGGATCACTGCTTCTCATACCTGTCTCCACCCTATTTAAGGCACACCTGTTTCAATCATTCTTTGCTTAGTATTGATATACACTTCAATTGCCTAGCCAGTTTTGTCTGAACTCTGCTCACTCAAATTTGCTACCAGCAACTTTTTCCTTTGGATTCAAGTTTTGTCACGAACTTTGCTGCTGTTGCTTTTTACTTGCAACCTTCAGTTTCCTCTGAAACTCCTGTGATTTACTAACCTCCACTTGAATTGTTTTCTTACAATTTCCTTGGACGCTCCTGTCTCCTGTCTCAGCACTTCCACGGAGCTCCGCAACTACCGCGGTGACGTCACACGCCAGCTGCTCTCTCTCTCGCTACTCAGCTCTAGCCTGCTCTTCCGACTACGCTGTAAGTGTTACTACTTCTGACTCTCAGCCTTGATATGTGCCAGCACTATAACGCTTACCATTATAATTTCCTCAAAATGCATATGTCTTCTTGTCAGTGTTCTTTTGTTTATTTAACATAGTTCTAACCTTCGCATATATCTACTCTCATATGTTATTCTCCATGTTTTACTTACAAAAGCCTGCTGAAACTTCATATCATTACTCATCGTTCATTCTGACCATTAATGTCTTATAAATTTGGGTATTCTGATTTAACATCTTACCGGAGGAAGTGTGTTTCATGTTTTCACTGCAGACTAGAGTGTAGCCACTCTTTTCAGCCTGCAATAGGGTTAACATAGCGAATCTCCTCCTTTACATTAATTACAGCCTGCTGATACAGGAAAGCCGCCTTCACACATCCTGTGACTATTGTGGTTTTTAGTATCTTCTTGCTACATACACTCTCTATTGTTGCCACCTTCCATCTCAGCAGTTGTGATTCACCTGACCTGTTCAAAATACTGTGTCTTTATTTTAGATTTCCTAAACCAGTGTGACAATAATAGGAAATACTCTACTTGTCAACTTAGAAATAAAACAATCAGTGAGAGGTGATACAATTTTGAATAATTTGATATTTAAGTGATATTGCCCAGGGGTGTACTCACTTCTGTTGTATACTGTATATATATATATATAAAACACATTTATTTTTTTAAACTTATGTACTCTTGGCACTAAACCTAAAGGGACATGGAACTCAAACATCAAATTAACATTTTAAAAACATTTTTGCATGATAAAGGATAAGTAAAAGTTGTCATAATTGAATGAGAAACTAACAAAATTGAAATATAAGTACAACACACACAGAACCAGGATTTTATTTTATTAAAGTTTTATTTAGCACATTAACATATTTTTAAAATGTCACTGAGGAATGTTTTGAGTAACATGTCCCTTTAATACCTGCCCCAACTGTAGTCCTAACATTACCTCAAAGGAACAATGCACTGTGAAATGTGTCCCCAATGATCCATTTTACCTGTTGGAGGGTATTACATTTTTAAAAATAGTAAGAATGGGCATTCGGCTGATTCTTTAGCATCCAAATGTGGAAGAAGGTGACCATTCATGGCGTTCGGCTCTTTTCAGAACCAGATTTCTTCTTGTGAAAGTGCAACACACTAATATCTGGATTTGCACAGATCTTATGGTGTTGAACTTTTACAAGAAGAAATCCGGCTCTGAAAAGAGCTGAAGGCCATAAGCGGCCACCTTCTTCCGCTTTCAGATGCTAATGAAGCATCTGAATGCCCATTCTTAAAAAAAAATATTTTTATTTATTTATGTTGTCATTTGAAATAGTTTAAAGAGAGAAAACAAATTTCAAAAAATGGGTTGTGGTTTCAACTTGAAAACACAGCTATTTGATGTGCAAAAATAACCTTAAAGAAAGAATTTCCCGTACATTTTTATCTCTGAAGCTGATAACAAGTCACAACAGTTGGTAAAACAGTTTTACAGTACACTGTACCTTAAACTTGAATCCATATGCCTAATCATACCTTACTTCATGCTCAATGGCCATGAGATTATTTCACTGTGATGTCATGAGATCTCTACTAATGATACCCTGGCCCCAAAATAACAGAGCAAATGATGGTCCCTGTTACACCTGCATTTAAAAATTGTCACAATGGAGTAGATTGCACACTAACAAATATTCAAGTGACATAAAAGTGATATATAAACTTGAATGCATTACTTCCAGTTATTTTTATGTCTTTTTTGTTGCAAAGCAATATAAAAATATTGTTTTGCAATTCACCCTATTATTGCAGTTAAAAGCTGCATCAAGCCATAGAATGTCTGACTCCTCTCCAGACCTCTTCTTGTTTTGAAGCTCTGTTTCTATTTAAATTGATATAAAAGATCAATACAGATACTGGAAGTGCATTGTCACAATGTAGCTGACTTTAGCAATGTATTTAACCCCAATGTCTTTTTTAATACAAGCAATAACACAATAATAAATGATCTAATTCATTCAAATAATTTATTATTGCTCTTTTATGACCCTTTAAATTATATAAAAGCTGCAAATGCAAGTTAAAGTGGAAGCAGGAAGACATTGTTTAAAGATTATCACTAAATAGTGACAAATTAAATCTTAAATCACTCAAGATCCAGCAGCCATTTTGTTTTCATTTTTAGAATGTTGAACAGTTAGAAAAACAGGTGATAATCCAGCATTATCTCTGGCTTTAACATTCTACATATACTGAGCAGATATTTTAATCCCTCTATGTTCCTTTAAGAGCAAATCTGTATGCAAATTCTATTATGCAACAAAATGAAATAAAAAAAGAGGATACCATTTAACATATATAGATCACTCCATCCAAAATCTCTGGATCAAAATACTCAAGGGAAATTTAAGTGACATACAAGAGGGGAAACAGTTGAAATAAAGATGATTATGCTGTTTAATACCAAATACATGATTAAACATTGATTCATGGCATACATATTAAAGTTCCATAGAAGGTCATCTATTGTTGAGTTTGTCTTTATTATGATAAAATAGACTATTTGTATGCTATGTATTTTTGTATGTTTGCTTAAATGAAAAACCTGAAAGTTATGTTTAGCTTTCAGTTTTGATTAAAACTTAAAGGGACAGTATACACTAATTTTTATATAACTGCATGTAATAGACACTACTATAAAGAATAATATGCACAAATACTGATATAAAAATCCAGTATAAAACCTTTTAAAAACTTACTTAGAAGCTTCCAGTTTAGCTCTGTTAAAAAGGTTACTGGAACACCCACTGCAAGGGGTGAAAAGCAGACCCTCACCCTTCATTTGCATATGAAAAGACCCTTTACATAAACAGAAGCAAGCTGGAGTAGGTATACATCAGTATTCTCCTAACACTTTGGGACTTGGTTGGGAGTCTGAAAATCAGAGCAATGTTATTTAAAAATAAGCAAAACTATAAAAAAATTTTTAACAAAAGCTGTATAGGCTATATAAATGCATCATCTACAAAACATTTATGCAAAGAAAAATCTAGTGTTTAATGTCCCTTTAATAAGGAGGAAGGAGTTTAACAAAAAATTAAATACTTTGGTTTTATGTTTTAAACTTAAGGCACAAAGCCCAGGATATTTAGAATTTCAGCTTTGCCCACTCTCGAGTTTGGTTAGCAATGGTACTTTTGTTCTAGGGGAATAAGCAAATCAGTGAAAAGAAAAACATTAAAGGGACATAAAACATTAGGAATAGGGATCCTTAAATCGATTTGTAAGGAATTTAGTAAATTTAGCGCAATAGGATAATCTTTTTTTTTAGGAACACTAAAGACAATTTAATACGTTATTGATTCAGATAGAGCAAGAGAATGAAGAAAATTTGATAATAGGAGTAAATTAGAAAGTTGCTTAAAATGTCATGCTCTATCTGAATCACAAAAGAAAAAATGTGGATTCAGTGTCCCTTTAACATTATTAGTAAAAATGAAATCACAAGATTTTCTAAGCAATCGTGTGATTTCAAGGCTGGATCTGATCATGGGAGACTTGCTCCGCTGCTAGGCATGCCCTCCCCCAGGCCGATCCTTGCCTTCGTCAAAGGGAGAAACTGCAGGACGCTATTTATTGTAGGACGTTCCATGCTATCCTAACAGCGTCAAAGCCCAGTGCTATTAGGATGGCATGGAACGTCCTAACAGCGTAAAGGGGTTAACACACACTGTCATTACATAGAGCTGGGTACATAGCTCAGAAGAGCAAAACCGTTGCGGCTCAGAAAAACTCTAATGAGGCATTTACATACAGTATATCCTTTGTGCACAGTGTATATTTTTGTTTCTTTTTTGAATCACATTTGTTCATTATAACGACAAGTCAATTGCAGTTTGCGGATGTGACTATGTTCAGGTACAAATCTTTCTGAAGTGTGCAATTTTCGACTTGTGGTGTTGCAGTAAGGTTTTTCCGAGAGATATTTGGTTCACTAACAAGTTTGAATATATGTGCGCCAATGGGAGCTGATAAAACCCATACATTTTTATTAAAAGACCAGAGAAATAGAAAATTGTTATAACATGTTTAATACAAATATACTTCAAAAATCATGTTATCAAAGATTACGTAATTGATGAAAAAAACATAAAATACCTAAATTCGCACCTTAAACAGTTTTAAACAAGCAGTTCATGTGGGAGGTAATATTTAAAGGGACATGAAACTCAAAATGTTTCTTTCATTATTTAGGTAGAACATACAATTTTAAACAACTTGCCAGTTTACTTTTATTATTACACTAGTCGATAAGCCTGCCCAGAGGGCAGTCTATAGTTACTGTATCAATAATGTAGACACTGACACAGAAAAAATAAGCATTAATAAAAATGTCAGTGTCTACATTATTTATACAGTCACTATATGCATTGTAACTATATAAATAATGTTTAGACTGAACCGCCTCCCAAAAATAAACATAACATTTCTTAACCTATATTTCCACCTTCCCCAAAAAATCGCAATTAAAACTAAAATTAATAACCTAACCTTCAACCACCCACATCGCAATACACCTAATTACCCTATTAACCCCTAAACCGTAAAACCCCCACATCGCAATAAACCTATTTACCCTATTAACCCCTAAACCGTAAAACCCCCACATCGCAATAAACCTATTTACCCTATTAACCCCTAAACTGCAAAATGTCTACATCGCAATAAACCTATTTACCCTATTAACCCCTAAACCGCAAAACCCCCACATCGCAATAAACCTATTTACCCTATTAACCCCTAAACCACAAAACCGCTACATCGCAATAAACCTATTTACCTTATTAACCCGTAAACCGCAAAACCCCTACATCACAATAAACCTATTTAACTTATTAACCCCTAAACTGCAAAACCCCTACATCACAATAAACATATTTACCTTATTAACCCCTAAACTGCAAAACCCCTACATCGCAATAAACCTATTTAACTTATTAACCCTTTAAACCGCCAAAACCCACAGCGCAAATAACTATTTAAATAACTAAGTACAGTACACTAACCTAACACCCCTAACCTAACAACCCCTAACCTAACACCCCATTAAATAAACCCAAATTACCCAAACTAATACATTATAAAGTTAAAAAAAATAAAAAAACTAAGTTTACAAAAAATAAAAAAAGCTAACATTACAGAAAATAAAAAAATTAAATTTCCAAATTTAACAAAATTAAACCTAATCCCTATTAAAATAAAAAAGACCCCACCAAAATAAAAACACCCCCTACTCTAATAATAAACTACCAGTAGCCCTTAAAAGGGCATTTAGCTCTTTTTCTGCCCATCCCTAATCTAAATAAAACAAATCCCCCCAAAAAAACCCTAAAAAATCCTAAATCTAACCCCCAGGTTGGTACTCACGGTTCCTGAAGTACGGCGGAGAAGGTCCTGTTCTAGGCTGTGAAGTCTTCTTTCAAGGGCAACCTCTTCTTCTTCCAGGAACATCCTGTGCGGAGCGTTGCTGAAGACCTCGGAGCTGAAGACCGGTGACTCTGGAACTGAAGACCGGCGACCGCGGAGCCATGGAGTGTGGAGGATCCTCTTCGTACGATCTCCGCCGTACACTGAATAGTGAATTCAAGGTACGCGATTTAAGATGGCGTCCCTTGAATTCCTATTAGCTGATTTGATTCTTCCAATTCAAATCAGCCAATAGGATGAAAGCTACTCAAATCCTATTGGCTGTTTAAATTAGCCAATAGGATGAGAGCAAGTGAAATTTCATTGGCTATTCAAATCAGCCAATAGAATTTCACTTGCTCTCATGCTAATGGCTAATTTAAATAGCCAATAGGATTTGAGTAGCTTTCATCCTATTGGCTGATTTGAATTGGAAGAATCAAATCAGCCAACAGGAATTCAAGGGACGCCATCTTTAATCGCGTACCTTGAATTCACTATTCAGTGTAAGGCGGAAATCGTATGAAGAGGATCCTCCACGATCCATGGCTCTGCGGTCGCCGGTCTTCAGTTCCAGAGTCGCCGGTCTTCAGCTCCGCGGTCTTCAATCTTCAGCACCGCTCCGCGCAGGATGTTCCTGGAAGAAGAAGAGGTTGCACTTGGAAGAAGACTTCACCGCCTGGAACAGGACCTTCTCCGCCGGACTTCAGGAACCGTGAGTACCAACCTGGGGGTTAGACTTAGGATTTTTTAAGGGTTTTTTGGGGGGATTTGTTTTATTTAGATTAGGGATGGGCCGAAAAAGAGCTAAATACCCTTTTAAGGGAAATGCCTAAACAAATGCCCTTTTCAGGGCAATGGGTAGTTTAGGTTTTTTAGTGTTAGGTTCTTTTATTTTGGGGGTGGGGGGTTTAATGTTAGGTGGGACTTTGTATATTTTTTATAAAAGAGCTGATTATCTTGGGGCAATGCCCTGCAAAAAACCCTTTTAAGGGCTACTGGTAGTTTATTATTAGAGTAGGGGGTGTTTTTATTTTGGGGGGTCTTTTTTATTTTAATAGGGATAAGGTTTAATTTTGTTAAATTTGGTAAATTGATTATTTTATTTTCTGTAATGTTAGTTTTTTTTTTTTTTTGTAACTTTAGAATGTATTAGTTTAGGTAATTTGGGTTTATTTAATGGGGTGTTAGGTTAGGGGTTGTTAGGTTAGGGGGTGTTAGGTTACGGGTTGTTAGGTTAGGGGGTGTTAGGTTAGTGTACTGTACTTAGTTATTTAAATAGTTATTTGCATTGTGGGTTTTGCGGTTTAAAGGGTTAATACGTTAAATAGGTTTATTGCGATGTAGGAGTTTTGCGGTTTAGAGATTAATAGGGTAAATAGGTTTATTGCGATGTAGGGGTTTCGCGGTTTAGGGGTTAATAGGGTAAATAGGTTTATTGCGATGTAGGGAATTTGCGGTTTAGGGGTTAATAGGGAAAATAGGTTTATTGCGATGTAGGGATTTTGCGGTTTAGGGGTTAATGAGTTAAATAGGTTTATTGCGATGTAGAGGTTTTACGGTTTAGGGGTTAATAGTGTAAATAGGCTTATTGGGATGTGGGGGTTTTGCGGTTTAGGAGTTAATACTTTGTGTAGGATTTTTTTTTTGTTATATTTCGTGCGGGCTGTGTTTTTTTTTAATATTTGATGCGGGCGGTAAGTTTTTAAAAAAAAATACTTTAATGTGGGCGATTAGGTGTTGCTTTTGTAATGCTCCGTTTGCCTTCGCTGCATCCACCGGGATGCAGCTTACGCTGCATCTCGGTGGATTCCGAAAATGTCATCCCAATGGATTCCGCAAATGGCATGGTGGTGAAGAACCACCCTGCCATTTTCGGAATTCACCTGGATGTAGCTTCGCTGCATCCAGGTGAATTATTTTGTCCTCGCGCTACCAACATTCCATTGAGGATGCGTGCGCAACTGCCAATGGCGACGGGCATTACAAACGCAATTATAGTATAGATTTGCTTCATTCTCTTGGTATCATTTGTTGAAGGAGCAGCAATGCACTACTGGTTTCTAAGTGAACACATGGGTGAGCCATGCTCGAGAGCTCTCTCAGTGTCAGTTACTGTAAATAACACGCACAACACTTATTACACTCTTTTGCCTTCTCCTGGCTCCCGCTGAGAGATATTTGATTGGTGCATAATGATGCATAGTATTAATGGTGATGTTTTATACATTTTGTTAATAGAAGTTTATTACTTTTTAAAATTGACTTTTAATTTTAGCAATAACAAGGAGACATTAAAGGGACATTTAAGTATTTTTTAATATCTATTCATATACTGTACGTCAGTTTGTCATATATGGCAATATATTGCAATTAAGTATTACATTGCACTGCCCTCATAATAAATATATTAATATCCCTTAGACTGATCAAACAATCACTGGGTAGAATATAGGTGAAACAAGGTTCTGGCTACTGCAGGATGCACTCCAACCTCTCTTGGGTTTGTGGAAAAAAAACATAATTTTCACAGCTATATTACAGGAACATAAAAAGTAAATATAAAGTTTGTTTTACTAAACATAACTTAATGTTGGCCTATAATACAAGTAAAGAGCAAAAATATTAGTGATATTGTTACAAGTCCAAAGTTATTTTTATTGTATGATCGGCGCAGTCAAATTCATGTTGGATATTGCTTGGGTTAAAGGGACAGTAAAGCTAAAGCTAAACTTTCATGATTTAGAGAGAGCATGCAAGTTTAAAACCTTTCCAATTTACTACAATTATCACTATTAGCAATGTTGCTGTGTTCTTTTTCGATTCTTTGTTGAAGAGTAAACCTAGGTAGGCTCACATGAGCTCACAAGCATGCATATGCCTTTTCACACTCTGGCAACAGTGCTTGCAAAAATGTATAACATTGCTACAAACACTGGGCTAGATTGCAAGTAGGGCTCTATCAATAGTGCAAGGTCGTGCAAAAAATAATGCACAATCTGGTATTACAAGTGAAGAGTTAAATATTTTAACCAATAATTCTTAAAGCAGCCAAAACTTTTTTAGCACACACTATGCTTAAAGGGACACTCAGGTCAAATTAGATTTTCATTATACAGAATAAATAATTTTTAAAATACAGAATGTAATTTTAAAAAACGTTCCAATTTACTCCCATTAAAAAAATGTGCACAGTCTTTTTATATTTACACTTTTTGAGTCACCAGCTCCTACTGGGCATGTGCAAGAACTCAGACTATACATACATGCATTTGTGATTGGCTGATAGCTGTCACATGATACAGGGGGAGTGGAAATATACATAAGTTTGACATTTGTTAGAAAAAAATCTACTACTCATTTGAAATTCAGACTAAGTGCTATTGCATTGTCTTGTTATCTTGCATTTGTTGTTTATGCAAATCTACTGTGTTTACTGGTCCTTTAATGGATAGCGCAAGAAGCAATATTAGCACATTCATTGTGCGCATATTAAAAGTGGTAAGTGAAGTGCTGCATTCAATCGCAATCTAAAATACCAATGTAAAATGTAGTGCTTTATAAGATCTGAAGCGATATCCAACATGAATTTTACTGAGCACTCCCATAGGAGTTTATTATGTGAGTGACCTGCGCAATCAAACACTTGAACGTCAAAAGATAACTAAGGACTTGTAATTTGAGAGTAAAAATAGAATTGCTATTTATTATGCTCGAGCAATGTTAATGCACAATAGCGCTACTAGGCCATTAGTGGCAACATTACTGCTATAGAGTGTTAAAGACACATGCACGCTCCTGAGCGCCTATAAGTCTTCCAAGGTTTATTGTTCAATAAATTATGCCAAGGCAATAAAGCAAATATAACGATAGAAGTAAACTGGTAAATTTTTTCTGTAATAAGTTGCTCTAATCTAAATAATGAAAGTTTAATTTTGATTTTACTTTTGCGTTAAACGCCCAAAAATTAGACTTGTGCGTGGTGGAAAAATTTGTTTCGGTTCGTTTCGGACCAATTCAGATTTTTTTAGAATTTAGTTTTTTGGATCGATTCGAATTCGGATGCATTCAAATGTATTCGTTTCAGATTCTAATAAATTTGGATGTATTCGGTTCGGATTCGATAATTTGGAAGTTCAGTATGTGTTAGGTGGGATGTGCTGTGTATTAGACTAGTATTATGTACTGTTTATTAGGTTTAACCCATCTGAATCAACATAAGTACCAACCTCACAGGTACCAGCTACACAATATGCATAGAGCTAGCAGAGGTATATAACCTAATATACAGTACATAATACTAATGTAATACACAGCACATCCCACCTAAGTACCAACCTCACAGGTACCAGCTACATAATGTGCACTGCACAGAGCTAGCAGAGTGATATAACCTAATATACTGTACAATACTAATGTAATACACAGCACATCCCACCTAAGTACCAACCTCACAGGTACCAGCTACACAATATGCACAGAGCTAGCAGAGGTGTATAACCTAATATACAGTACATAATACTAATGTAATACACAGCACATCCCACCTAAGTACCAACCTCACAGGTACCAGCTACATAATGTGCACTGCACAGAGCTAGCAGAGTGATATAACCTAATATACTGTACAATACTAATGTAATACACAGCACATCCCACCTAAGTACCAACCTCACAGGTACCAGCTACACAATATGCACAGAGCTAGCAGAGGTATATAACCTAATATACAGTACATAATACTAATGTAATACACAGCACATCCCACCTAAGTACCAACCTCACAGGTACCAGCTACACAATATGCATAGAGCTAGCAGAGGTATATAACCTAATATACAGTACATAATACTAATGTAATACACAGCACATCCCACCTAAGTACCAACCTCACAGGTACCAGCTACATAATGTGCACTGCACAAAGCTAGCAGAGTGATATAACCTAATATACTGTACAATACTAGTGTAATTGTGATTAGTCCATGGCCATTCGAATGTAACGAATAATTCAAAATTAATTTGGATTTATTAGTTACAAATGCATTCGTATTAGTTTAGTTTCGTTGCTAGGATAATTAGGAAATTCGAATCCATCCGAAGCTCCGAATTTGACAAATTCGTCCAAATTTCGTTTCGGAACGAAACGAAACGCACATGTCTACCAAAAATGCAATGCTGTTGTCAGGGTTTCTCGCTGTCTCTTTAAGGATTATTCATCTCCCTGCTGCTGATTGGTTACACCTCCTTTAAAACAGGTGCTCTCCCAACACACCTTGCTCAGTATTCTGGAAACCTAGCCTAAGTTAGGTGTGATACAAGCCTGATAAATATAAAGTTGTAATTTATTCACTGATTCGTATTTTCCTCTTTCAGCATTTCTACTATCTCCCAAAAACGGATTACAGAGGTCTCTCTTCCTTCCTGTATTACAAGCTGCCGTGAAGCACTAACTACTGAGCTGCTGATTTTGCTGTGTGCTACAGTTCACTATTGGGACAATCAGACTGCAGGTAAATTCGGGACTTCCACTAACAACTTGCTTTCTTATTTTACTTACCCGGTAAGTCTCAAGAACTGCTGTACCGGACTGACGTGACATCACTTCCGGTTCTCCCGGACACATTGCTGAGATTACCGAGCAGGGAAGCTCGCAGAGGAACGGATCAGTATTCAATTCATTGGACATTCAGGTACATTTGAGATCTGTTACTTACATTTAACCTCTTGATAAGATACATATGCCGGAATCCTTCTTGACACTTTTGTTGCTGAATCAGTGTTTGTTTAACACACGGAACTGACTGCTTGTATTGTAATTACACTGGGATTAATTTATCTCTCCAACATCCCTGCAATCCACTACATTAGTGAAAACAATCTATCATTTTAACCTGCAGTTGTGTTCCACATTTATAGTTGTATCGTTATATAATACTGAGCCATAAAAAGGAAATGGAACCAGCAGAGTTACCCCAGATTGTTTTCAACTTATCCCAAAAAGTAGATCAGCTAGCCCAAGGCTTGCATGACCTACGTATAGAAAATGCTGCTTTAAAAGGTGTCATAAGAGATTCAATTGCTGTTAAATCTAACCAGTTGGAAATATTAGCTGAACCCCAAGTTTCATTGCCAGAAACATTTTCAGGGAACAGAAAAGCTTATAGGCAATTTAAGAATGCATGTCACCTACTATTTCTGATGAAACCTCGTACTTACCCCACTGAGAGAGTGAAGGTTCTAACTACCATTTCCTTTCTCAGAGGGGAACCCAGGAATTGGGCAGACCGGTTCTTTGAAACCGATGACTCCATACTTGGGTCCCTGAATGAATTCTTCTCAGCTATGGATGAATTGTTTCAGGACACTGATATACAATTAACCGCAGAAACCTCCATGAGGAGCCTCAAACAAGGCAAAAGGCCTGTGGAGGAGTATATTACGGATTTTAAACAATTCGCTGCTGATTCGCTCTGGAGCCCCGTTGCCTTGCGGAATCAGTTCCGTTTAGGGCTATCAGAGGCGCTAAAAGATGAATTCGCAAGGATTGAGCTGCCAAAAACTTTGGATGACTTTATGCGAGTTGCCACCCAGATCGATAGACGCATACGTGAAAGAAAAGCAGAACGTTATACTGTAGAAACGAAGCCTAAAAGTTATTCAACTTCAACAGGTATTAGCTCCTACAGTCATTCCAAACCTCAGACCGAGGCTATGGAGATTGGATTCCTAAGGGGTCCACTCACTCCAGAGGAAAAACTACGACGTAAGGTAAAAAACCTATGTATGTACTGCGCTAGTCCCACCCATTCTGTCCAGGATTGCGCAGTTCTGACAAAAACCAAGAAAGGTATGTCACACATAGCATACACCTCTATACTATCTCTGCCGAAAGCTTCAAATTCTTACTGTACTTTATCTCTCTTCCTGCAGCTGGATCAAAAACGTCTGACGATTAACGACGCCATAATAGATTCTGGTGCTACAGGGAACTATATTGATGAAGAGTTCTGCCTAACCAACAACATTCCACTGATTACAAAGAAAGTCCCTATTCCAATCAAGGTCATAGACGGTTCCCCTATGACCTCCGGACCTATTACTCAAGAGACTGTACCATTATATGCTAACATTTCAGGACATGTTGAAATGATTTCTTTTGATGTTTTACCTTCTCCTCATTTTACTTTGGTTATAGGCTTGGAGTGGCTTAAACTCCATAACCCTTCAATTGTATGGTCTCCATTCTCAATAAATTTTGTTTCAGATTATTGCAAAGAAACCTGTTTCCATGATCAATTCTTATTTCACACTAACCCCCAATCTGAAGATTTACCCTCAGAATACAAAGACTTTCTAGATGTCTTTAGCAAAACTGAGGCTGAGAATTTACCACCCCATAGGGCATACGATTGCCCCATAGACCTCCAACCTGGTGCAAGGATACCATGCGGACACCTCTATCCCTTAAGTCCTCCAGAACTAGAACACCTGAAAACGTATTTGGAGGAGAATTTGCGGAAAGGCTTCATCAGGAGTTCAACCTCCCCTGCTGGTGCAGGTATATTTTTTGTCCGCAATAAAGATTCCAGTCTCAGACCCATAATAGATTATCGTGAACTTAATAAGTGCACAATAAAAAATCGATATCCTTTACCCCTAATTCCAGAGATGATCGAAAGACTCTCTGAAGCTACCATCTTCTCTAAATTAGACCTAAGAGGGGCCTACAACCTCATCCGGATAAAGGAAGGTCATGAGTGGCTGACGGCATTTAGGACCAGGTACGGTCTTTTTGAGTACCTGGTAATGCCGTTCGGCCTATGCAATGCCCCCGCCACGTTCCAACACTTCATCAACGATGTGTTTCGTGATTTGTTGGACGTGTGCGTAGTCATCTATCTCGACGACATCCTCATTTATTCCAGAACTATGGAAGAACACAAAAAACACGTGCGTTGGGTCCTCTCCAGACTTAGAGTCCATAAGCTGTATGCCAAACCCGAAAAATGTAAATTCCATACTAATCATGTCTCCTTCCTCGGGTATAACATCTCACCCAAGGGAGTACAAATGCAGACTGAAAAGGTTACCGCCGTACTAGAATGGCCAGAACCTAAAACAAAAAAGGATCTACAGAGATTTTTAGGGTTTTCTAACTATTATAGAAAATTCATAAAGAATTTTTCCACACTGGTAAAACCTTTGACAAGATTAACTGGCTCTAACGCGGTATTCAGATGGGATTCTGATGCCAAAAGCACATTCAATCTGTTAAAAGCCAGGTTTACATCTGCACCTATTCTTCAATTCCCAAACCCACAATATCAATACACATTGGAAGTCGATTCCTCTGATTATGCAATTGGAGCTGTCTTGTCCCAACAGAAAACCTTACAAGAACCGCTACATCCCATATCTTTCTATTCAAAAACAATGACTCCAGCTGAAAGAAATTATGCTATTGGGGATAAGGAGTTGTTGGCAATCCGCCGATCTCTAGAGCATTGGAGGCATCTCCTGGAAGGAACTAAACTACCAATCAATATCTTCACAGATCATAAGAACCTCCAGTACCTCCAAAGGAATAAAACACTCTCGGCTCGTCAAGTACGATGGAGCCTTTACTTCGATCGATTCAATTTTAACATCATTTATAGGCCTGCAGAAAAAAACGGCAAGGCAGATGCCTTATCTCGCATCCCTAATAAACCTACACCCTTGCACACTAGGACTTCTATTGTTCCTCCAGAGTGTTTTATCGGGTTGTCCATCCCATTACTTGATGAACTCAAGGATTACTGTAGGAATGTACCTCTTTCCCCAGAACCCAATCTCTTAAAAACCTCTGGAATATACTATCACGGGGATAAAATTTATTTGCCCTCTCATATGAGATTACAACTATTACAGTCAACACATGATTCACCCCTTGCTGGACACCCTGGTGTCCGACGGACCATGGAGCGAATAAAACGCAGTTTCTGGTGGCCTGAGATGAAAACAACTGTTCAAAACTACATCAAGACGTGCAAGGTTTGTGCCACTTCCAAACCTGAGAGGAAACCACCGTATGGACTCTTAATGTCCATTCCTGTTCCACAGAAACCCTGGGAACATGTGTCAATGGACTTCATCGTTGATTTGCCCCCATCCAACAAACAAACAACTATTTTTGTAGTCATAGATCTATTCACTAAAATGGCTCATTTCGTTCCCTATCACAAGGTCCCTTCCTCCTCTGAAACAGCTCATCTTTTTATCGACCACATAGTTAAGTTACATGGCATACCCCCCATCTTGACAACTGATAGGGGATGTCAATTCACTTCGAAATTCTGGACCAAGCTATGTGAGTTGACTAAAATCGACCACCGTTATACCACAGAATTTCACCCACAGACCAATGGTCAAGCTGAGAGACTCAATCAATGGCTCGACCATTACCTCAGATGTTACTGTTCATACCATCAAACAGACTGGATAAAATTCCTCTCTATGGCTGAGTTCGCATATAACAACTCAATTAACTCCTCTACAAAGATGACACCGTTTTATGCGAACTACGCTTATCATCCGGATTTCCCACTGTCAAAAAATGGGTCACCCGATTCGCCATTAGTTGACGATTTATGTAACACCCTACAAGAAAATTTCAAGCATATAAAAGAAAATATCTTAAGAGCTCAACATACTCAGAAACATTACTACGATCTTCGTCGAAGGAAACCACCAACCTATTCTATAGGAGACTTAGTGTGGCTTTCCACAAAAAATCTGAAGCTTCAGATCCCTTCAAAAAAGTTAGCCACTCTTTTTATTGGACCTTTTCCCGTTCAGAAAATTGTAAACGAAAATGCTATACGATTGCAGTTACCTGCAACAATGAAGATACATCCTACTGTCCATGTATCTTTGGTAAAACCTTACA
The DNA here is from genome assembly GCF_027579735.1 of Bombina bombina. Taxonomy (NCBI): domain Eukaryota; kingdom Metazoa; phylum Chordata; class Amphibia; order Anura; family Bombinatoridae; genus Bombina; species Bombina bombina. The sequence goes on along the minus strand of NC_069501.1, from coordinate 551,781,004 downwards.
TAAGGACAAGAGATGAGCAGGTATTACTCCCACCAACTGATCCCGGACTAGCTTTGGATGAATATGAGGTTGAGTCAGTTTTAGATTCCAGATATCACAAAGGAGTCTTGCAGTATCTGGTGAGATGGAAAAACTACTCGGTGGATGAGGACTCTTGGGAACCTGTTTCCAATTTAAATGCTCCTCGTTTGATCTCTGTTTTTCATCGCAGACACCCTGAACGTCCTCGTCCTCTCGCTGTGGAACAGCGACCCTGAGAGGGGGGTCATGTCAGGGTTTCTCGCTGTCTCTTTAAGGATTATTCATCTCCCTGCTGCTGATTGGTTACACCTCCTTTAAAACAGGTGCTCTCCCAACACACCTTGCTCAGTATTCTGGAAACCTAGCCTAAGTTAGGTGTGATACAAGCCTGATAAATATAAAGTTGTAATTTATTCACTGATTCGTATTTTCCTCTTTCAGCATTTCTACTATCTCCCAAAAACGGATTACAGAGGTCTCTCTTCCTTCCTGTATTACAAGCTGCCGTGAAGCACTAACTACTGAGCTGCTGATTTTGCTGTGTGCTACAGTTCACTATTGGGACAATCAGACTGCAGGTAAATTCGGGACTTCCACTAACAACTTGCTTTCTTATTTTACTTACCCGGTAAGTCTCAAGAACTGCTGTACCGGACTGACGTGACATCACTTCCGGTTCTCCCGGACACATTGCTGAGATTACCGAGCAGGGAAGCTCGCAGAGGAACGGATCAGTATTCAATTCATTGGACATTCAGGTACATTTGAGATCTGTTACTTACATTTAACCTCTTGATAAGATACATATGCCGGAATCCTTCTTGACACTTTTGTTGCTGAATCAGTGTTTGTTTAACACACGGAACTGACTGCTTGTATTGTAATTACACTGGGATTAATTTATCTCTCCAACATCCCTGCAATCCACTACATTAGTGAAAACAATCTATCATTTTAACCTGCAGTTGTGTTCCACATTTATAGTTGTATCGTTATAGCTGTTTATTGCTATGGATATTCTTAGTGTGAGCAGCAGATATGTGTGAGTTTGATTTCACGTCAATTTTTTTTTACCACATATTAAAAAACACTAGTGAGCTGCCTTTGAAACTGTATATTTTACAGTCTCTGTTTTGTAATCATTACTGAGAGATCTGGGTGCTGGGTGTGTGAAGATCACTGCCAATTCTTGACAGTAGATGGCATAGCAGAGCACATTGCAGAAACAACTCTTCCAGAATCCTTCTACAGCATGGCTGTACTGTAAATGTTTATATACAACTAAATATTAATGGCCTTTTGCTAGTTTATTAATTTAAAGACACACAAATTCTACTGACTAAAGACATTTTATAAAAAGTATCTCAAATATATATATATATATATATATATTAATGTTTTGTAAATAAAAATGATAAATCGTCTTATAAATTAATAAATCTCCTTAAAGGGACATTTAATGCAAAAAAAGGACATGTTCTAAATAATTATAGCATGTAAGTCTTGCCTTACTAATATATGTTACTAATATATATATATATATATATATATATATATATATATATATATATATATATATATATATACAGGTGGCCCTCGTTTTACAACGGTTCAATTTACACCGTTTCAGAATAACAACCTTTTTTTCCAGTCATGTGACTGCTATTGAAAAGCATTGAGAAGTGCATTTATTAAAATAGCCAGTAGGTGTAGCCGTCTGCTTGTGTTGCAGCAAAGCTAAGCAAGCTGAAATTAATCAGTTTAACCAGACCTGAGCTATCGAGCAGATTTCAAAGGAACAAGATCTTCCTGTTTATAAATCAGTCCAGATTGGAATGCATAGAAAGAACTGTTTGCAGAAAAATGCAAGAGAAGTCTGTGTTGTGTGATTATTTTATTAGGTTTATAATGCTGTTTAGCATTTAAAGTCTTCATTTCAAAGTTTTAAAAATAAATGTATTAGGTGTTACTTATGACAATTTTGAGAGAGGCCTGGAACCGCTCTCCCTCACTTCCCATTGACTTACATTATAAACTGGGTTTCAATTTACAACGGTTTCGATTTACAACCATTCCTTCTGGAACCTAACCCCGGCGTAAACTGAGGGCTACCTGTATATATATATATATATATATATATATATATATATATATATTAGGTTTACTAGGTAGGGGTGTTATTAATATATATATTCCACTGCAGGGCTCTGCACTCACTTTTATCCAGCAACTGCCCAGGGTGTTTCAAATAATCCTACAAAATCCATCAAAGTAAAGCACTCACCGGGTCTTGACAAATATAACAATAATACTTTATTGTATCATAAGGTGACGTTTCGGGGATTTTAACCCTGTCCTCAGACCATAAAAATAGTGTAGTACCTTGCTCCTTAAATACCCTGCACCAAACAATCCACGCCGCAAAACCGGAAGTCGCCCTGCGTTCTGACCACACCACTGCGCAGGCTCAGTCCGTCGCCATGGCTACCGGACGCTGCGTAGCTAGGGATCCTTGTATAGTCTGACAGTCACACTGTATATTGTATTAATTAAAAAATATTTATCCATTTAATCTGTTTTTTAGCTACGCCGCATCCGGACTGAGCCTGCACAGTGGTGTGGTCAGAACGACGGGCGACTTCCGGTTTTGCGGCGTGGATTGTTTGGTGCAGGGTATTTAAGGAGCAAGGTATGTACACTATTTTTATGGTCTGAGGACGGGGTTAAAATCCCCGAAACATCACCTTATGATGCAATAAAGTATTATTGTTATATTTGTCAAGACCCGGTGAGTGCTTTACTTTTTTTTGGGGATTTTATATATATATATATAAACACACACATAATATTTATATATTTTTCTCAGTGGGATGTGTGCACGCATAAGGTTCTCAATAACAGCTGTGGTGTTACTTTACAAACAGGTTGAGAACTACTTGGCTATATAGGTAAATTACATTAATATTATTTTTAATAGAAACACACTAAAAACACAAGTGCATTTTAAACTGAAGAGTTGTTGCCCATCAGATCTTGACTACTTCAGGATGATGGTGTCTCTAATTAAACTAATTGATGTTTTTAAACTGATGTGACAGGCTAGCAGCAGATGCTTGACACTGTCACACACAATAAACTAGCAATATGCAAATGAAAGATCGGAGTCACAAAATACTATAGAGGTATTAAGTAAAGGAGAAAATCACAATATGTCATGCAGTTTATTCCGATAAATGGAAATAAAGAGAAATGATCTCTTTGGTTTAATATTTCATACTTTTAAAAATATTTTGTAATGAGCTTTGGCACATTTTGTACTTTTATTGCTCTTGAGAAAGGCGGTTTTACCTGCTGAATGCGTAGAGCTTTTTATTAAAGTTACATACTCAAGATTTTTATCTGAGCTGTATATTTGTTTTTTCTATTAGTAAAGAAGTTTTAAACTGCAACATTGTTATGATTTCTCAAAAGTTTGCAAGAGGGTATTACAGTATATGGTGATCTCTTTCTATCAAGGTTTACAACGTGAATCAGGACTTTGGAGTTGAAGCAACATCATGTCTTTTAATTGGACAGTTATGTCTACCTCTTGTTTGTGTTAAAGGGCAGTCTAGTCAAAATTAAACTTTCATGATTCAGATAGGGCATAACATTTTAAACAACTCTCCAATTAACTTTTATCATCAAATTTGCTTTGTTCTCTTGGTATTATTTGTTGAAAGCTAGACCCATTTAGACTCATATACTAAATTCTAAGCCCTTAAAAGCGGACTCTTATCTCTGGGCATTTTGACAGCGTTTTTACAGCTAGACAGCGCTAGTTCATGTGTGCCATATAGGTAACATTGTGCTCACTCCCATGGAGTTACCTAGGAGTCAGCACTTATTGGCTAAATTGCAAGTCTGTCAAAAGAACTGAAATAAGGGGGCAGTCTTCAGTGGCTTAGATACAAGGTAATCACAGAGGTAAAAAGTATATTAATATAACCGTGTTGGTCAAGCAAAACTGGGGAATGGGTAAAAAAGGGATTTTTTTGATCTTTTTTAAACAATAAAAATTCTGGAGTAGACTGCCCCTTTAAACAAAAGGCTTTCCCTTAACTGTAGAAAGGTATGTGTAAGACGTAAAATAAAAGGATTTTTTGTATGCATCAAAAATAAATATTAACAGGCATCATCAAGATTAATGTAATACAATATTATAAATGCATTAATATATTAAGCTTACTCTTCTCCACCAATAGGAAGGCAGGATTTTCAGCCAATCATATGCAGGAAGAAAGATTGTGACTAATAAGGAGGGGACTGTATTTTAATAACTTAATTTAAAAAAAATCATGAAAAAGTCTGGATTTCAAAATATTTTCAGATTTTGGAATTCCAAATTTGAGTATTTGTACCTCTAATTGGTACTTTGTATGGATGAATTTTCAGAGAGTTCTCGAATCTATGAAAGGTGTGAGAGAAATGACACATGGAAATTTCCCAAAGTGATTGTTACTAATAAGGAAAAAGGAAATTCACTGGTAAACTGAATAGGGCAGATAGTGATAAAAAGTATAGCTGGGAAAAATGTTTAGGGCCTTGTGAGGTAGAAATCGTATACTGAAAGTGTCCTGCAGGTTATGGGCCAGATTACTAGTGGAGTGCGGGCGAAAAGGGGTCATCGTAGGGGTTTGCACGTGTTGTGTTTTTTGCTCATATTACAAGTTGAAATTAAAAGTGATCGATTGAGCACAGTTGAAGTTTACATGTGTCGGCATAGCGCGTCCTCAGAGCTCTGGTTAACTGTTTCGCAAAACAAAAAAGTGTCACAAAATACATCACAAATACATTACAAAGTATAGTTACACTCATCATAACACCGACTAATAACAATTATTTTAATAAAGATTGCTCAAAAAAAGTTATAAAGGCTCAAAGATATGAGGTCTCAGGTGTAAGAAAAATAAAGGACTGCAAAGGGCTTTAACACAGACATACATACATATACATGTTTTAATATGTATTTGTATGTATATATAAAAGTCTATATATGTGTACATATCTATTTATGTATTTATATGTGTATATATGTATTTACAGACATATATACACATATAAACAGATAAATACACATGTGTATATATATATATATATATATATACATATATATATATATACAGTATAAATATAAGTGCATTGGAATGCTTTGCAGTCAAGTAGGTGAAAACATATAAAATCATATTTATGTAATATTCATATTAAATAAAGTGTTGTACTGTATACTGTATATACTGTAAATATTTCACATTCCAATATTCTGCACATAGCAGAATATGTTCAAAGTATTTATAAATATATATTCAAATATATATATATATATACCTATATATAATCATATAAATATAGGTATAGATATATAATGTACCAAAATACCATCATATATATATATAGAAATATGTATTTATGACTACATAGAACATATTCTGCTATGTGAAGAACATTGGAATGTGAAATATTCATATATTCATGTCGGTTAGCGCACTTGAGAATATGCAATCAGGTTTGCGCGCGAGTAGGGTATTTTTTTTTTCTCCATTGATTTCAATGGGGGAATACGTTAATGCACACACAATATTCTAAGTTCGGATTTTTGCATGCATCGGGTTAGCGCTTGGTCGAAAATTGTCTACTTTCACGAGCACTACCCGGCGCGAGCAAAAAGCTAGCAGAGTTAGCAAACGAGTGGGAGCGTTAAATACCATTCCACTTGTAATCTGCCCCTATGTCGGGTCATTTGAAAGGTTGGTAGGCTTAATGAGTCTGGCAGAAGTGTTTAATAATTAATATAACTGAGGAGAGGCTCTTGGTGTAAGGTTCAATAAGGAGGGGTTTACAGTAATCAAGAAAAGGCAATATTTTAAATTGTTACATATATAACAGTGAAATATCAAGTGTAATTCCCAAACAAAAGATCTGGGCTGCAACTGTAATTCATGGGACTTTTGAGTTGTAGAGAGGAGTATAAGAAGAAGCTCAATTATTTTAGATATTTATTCTAGGTTGTGAGAAGTAATAGACTGATGGTGACACGACTTCACAGAGAAATATGTGGGTGCTATTTATATAAAGTAAAAATATTACATTAATCAGTTTGATCTGTGTTCACAGTGTATTTCTATAAGATGAATGTTTAGGGCTAGATTACAAGTTGAGCGCTAATCTATTGCGTGCTCGCAAACTGGCAAAGTTGCCCATTTGCAGGCGCGTGATAGCAATTAGCGCTCAGAAAATAAACCAGAGATCAGATCTCAAATTAGAGAGATCTGGCTCCCCTCCCCTTTATTTTTTTTTACAGCAATCCCTAGCAAGTTAGTGGGGGGACATGTAGTTACTCATTTGAAAGCCAAATTCATCTCTTTCAAATGAGGGGCCCCATTTCCTATAGAAGAGACGGCGGGATGGGCTCTGTGAGGACATCCTGTCCCCATTAGATAGAAGCCACTGTCTATGTTCCAGTGAACTTCAGTATTGTGTGATGATATCACTGGCTTCTGGCCCCTTGAGAATATTAATGACCATTGTCTAATCCAGCTATTTGGTTTTCAGCATTTGCAGGTTACATCATTTGCTTTTTGGCCTCTAGAGAGCATTTCTTTACACAAAATCAACAGGTTGTTAATGTTCTTTAAAGAATACCATGTATTAAATAAAAATATATTGGTAGCTATTTTACAGCAATGCAAGAAGAACTAATATGTACCTGTGAAAAAGAAAATCTGACCTACTTGCTAAACGAAAAAAATTACGCTAAATAACATGAGTTTCAGAGGTTCTTCTCAAATAAATAAAGGATACACCAAAGTATTTCACTGTTATTTTCAGAAACAATGTATTCCGAAGTACCCCGGATTCTTCACAAGGCTCCGAAACAGCCATATTCCTCAAAAGCTGTCTGAAAGTCCAATGAAGAAGATACCTGGGGACTACTAAATACACTGTGTCTGAAAATAATACTGCAATACCCTGGTGTAGCCTTCAGTTAATAAAGAAGAACTTCTAAAACTCATATATAAAACTTCCTTTTTCACATTATTTTTATTGTGATGATTGTTGTTTTATTTGCATAATTTAACACTTTTTTATTTTATAATCTTTCCCTGCGCTCATATTTTTTTGTGTGGTTTTGCCGGCAAATGATGGCTAAAAAAATGTATATAAATAGATATAGCTGCACACACAGACTTTTCTATTGCTCCATAATGCTGCATATTTCTTTCCTGATTGCCTCATAGTCTATTCTGTCATCAGTGCGTTGCATATTTTATATACATTGATTGCATTATAGCTGAATAAAGATTAATCCGCTAGTTGCTCAGCATTAAACGCAGAGAATGTACTTTGCCTTCCTCATACAAATTGCTGCATTATGATTACAAACGGAATCCCATCCCTTCACAAGCAGACACTGTAGGTCACAAGTTTAACTGCAAATTATATTTTATTTATTACAACTATGAGGACATTTAGCTTTAGGTCTCTTTAAACGGACATAAAAGTCCATAATTAAATTAACCCCCATTTAAAAGCGCATACTTTTTTTAAGATAAAAAAAGCCTCTATTAAAATGCCATTGTTGATTCCTTTCAAAAAGGCAAATGCACTGGTGTCTCCAATGCTTTCTATTGCCCTTAAAGTGCCATGAAACCCAAGCATTTTCAGTCATGATTCAGATCATGCAAACACTTTTCCAATTGACTTCTATCAAATTTGCTTTGTTTTCTTGGTATCCTTTATTGAAAAGCATACCTAGGTAGGCTCGGGAGCAGCAATGCACTATTAGCAGCTGGCTGCTGATTGGTGGCTGGACATATCTGTCACTTGCTGATGTGTTCAACTAACCCCTAGTAGTGCATGGCTCCTCCTAAGACCACCTAGAATTGTATGCAACTGAGTTGCTGTGGGTCTTCTCTAGAACCTAGAGCCCATAAAAACTAGCAGACATATGATTCCTATTTGTAAAACAAGAAGCATCTATAATTTGTTATGCACATTATGGAGATAAGATCTTGCTGTTTTTAGTAGATGGGACATAGAAGCAATGAGTAAGTGCCTGTGGCTGGGCAGTTCCTCACTGTATGCATAGTCCCTGCATTGTCAAGTACCTTCTCATTTACCCATAGGGATGTGGCACAGTGGATTTGTGCAATGGAACAGTAGGAGTTAATCCCCACAGAAGGAAATTACTCTCCCACTCCTCTCAACCACATGTAACTCTGTCCTTACAACTTTATCTAGTTAAAAAGCCCTTTAAATAACACACAGGGCTCCATTTTTCAAGCTGGGATAGAAGCTTTGGAGCCTGCCTCAAACGCTTATAAAAACGTCTGCTCCTTAACTGTCTGCGACACTGGTGGCGGATTGTAATCATCCTGACCAGATCGTATCGAGATGATTGACAGCCTCCTCTTGCGCTTGATTGGTCGCGTGCATGCAGGGGAAGCATTGCACAATCAGCAGATTGTGCAATGCTGGGCAGACAAGTTTCATGACCGTATTCTTCATCCGCACGGAGAATGTTAAATTGAGCCCATTGCTTTACTTACGGCTCAGTTTATCAAACAGATCTAGGCTCTCTTGTTTTGTATAAATTAATGTTGCATCAAACATTTTTTTCAGTTTAGAATACAAAACATTCTTATCAAATACAATTTAGCTCTCGCTGCTGTCCTGTGGTATTTCATAGGGAGCCTTATACCTTTTTATACAATAAAGAACACATATGTTCTCTCAAATAAAGTAACTTTTATAATTATAACCGGTTCCATCTTAGGTACCAAACAAATGAAATATAACAGTAAAAATAAAGAGAATTAATAATACCAACCCTTAAGCAGACACTGGAAAGTTTATACTGTCTCAGTTACATAAAATATAGTGCGCTAGATAAGAAGTTGTTAGCAACAATATCATGACCGCGCTAACTTGTGCGCGTATTGAAAGTGAAAACTAAATTAGCAAGCATCGGGTTGCGCAAGTTAAGACCTTACATAAAAGGTAAGGGTTAAAAATAATTTGCACCAAACCCAAAATTCATACATTGCAATAAAGTGTTACACTCTAAATACACTGTATGATAAAAATGAGTCATGTAAATATTATTATTTTTTTATATAAGGGTTAAAAGGTATATGGTATTTGACAAGGTATTTGACTGGAAAGGGCTATATTGTATACATATAGGTCTAAATATATATATATATATATATGTATGTATTTATGTATATGTATACATATATATATATATATATATATATACACACACACACACACACATATATATATATATATATATATATATATACACTGTATATATCATTTTTAAAACATTTTTAATATTTATAATGTTTTTTAACTGTTTATTTAATGTAACTATGTAACTATTTCACATTCCAATGTTCTTCACACAGGATAAAATATTCTTAGTAGTTTTAAATATATATATATATATATATATATATATATATACAGTATATACAGTATATATATATATATATATATATATATATACAGCAATCATAAGAAGGCACTTTCTGATAAAAATCCAGCTGTTAATTTATTAAGTTAACGCTAACTAAATAAAATAATAGTTGGATTTATAATGGGGAGTGCCATCTTTATATGCTTGCTGATAGATTATAGATAGACAGATACGTAATTCATTATTTCATTAATTTTATAATTAACATTAAAAGGACATTAAACACTAAATTAATGCTAGATAGAATGATGCATTAAAAGAAAAGATAAGTCTGAGAATAACATGTAGATGTAGTTTTTAAAGTTTAATTGCTGTTTAAATATCGACAAAATAAGTGGAAAGTTATGGAGGCCGAATTATCAAAGGTCTTGCGGACCTGATCCGACAGTGCTGATCAGGTCCGCAAGACCTCGCTGAATGCGGAGAGCAATACGCTCTCCGTATTCAGCATTGCACCAACAGCTCACAAGAGCTGCTGGTGCAACACCGCCCCCTGCAGATTCGCGGCCAATCGGCCGCCAGCAGGGAGGTGCCAATCAACCCGATCGTATTTGATCGTGTTGAATTGCAGCGATGTCTGTCCGCCTGCTCAGAGCAGGTGGACAGGGTTATGGAGCAGCGGTCTTCAGATCGCTGCTTCATAACTGCTGTTTCTGGCGAGTCTGAAGACTCGCCAGAAACACGGCCCTTCAAGCTCCGTTCGGAGCTTGATAAATGGGCCTCTTAGTGTCTATAAAACAATGTGAGCTGCCATATTGTAACTTAGGTTATCTTCTCTTCTGTGGCCAATTTGGAAAAGTTATAAATAGATCACTGGAGTGTGCAGCCAATGGTTGTGTGGAATATAACAGTGTTTTGCACTTTCATTTCTAACAGAAACTAAAGAGCTCACAATTTCAGAATGGGTTTACAGGAAAAGGGGACAAAATAAATAATGAAAGTATATTGCAGACTTGTTTGTATAAATACAATTTATCATTTTATATTACCATCTCAAAGTGTTTAATGTCCCTTTAAACATTAATATAAACCTACAAACACTGCATTGCAATCATAAATACATTTTTAAATGAATTTCATTTATATGTTTCATAGATTAATTATGTGATCTGAACTTTGATTCCAACCTTTAATTCAACAAATAAATTAATGTATTTCTAAATGTGAATTTAGCCTTCACTAAAATCATCCACATAAAGTAGTTTTTGAGTGCTTAAAGGGACACTGAACCCAATTTTTTTCTTTTGTGATTCAGATAGAGCATGCAATTTTAAGCAACTTTCTAATTTACTCCTATTATCAATTTTTCTTCATTCTCTTGCTATCTTTATTTGAAAAAGAATGCATCTAAGGTTTTTTTTGGTTCAGTACTTTGGACAGCACTTTTTTATTGGTGGATGAATTTATCCACCAATCAGCAAGAACAACCCAGGTTGTTCACAAAAAATGGCCCGGCATCTAAACTTACATTCTTGCATTTCAAATAAAGACACCAAGAGAATGAAGAAAATTTGTTAATAGGAGTAAATTAGAAAGTTGCTTAAAATTTCATGCTCTATCTGAATTGATTGACTGGAGAGACATTGTTGATTCATTCCCATGCAAGTTATGGGGATAAATTTGTGGACCAAATGCATATAACTAATAGATGAACAGGGAATCACTGGGTTAGCAAATGTATTGGAATGGATTTGAATACCAAACCCTGTGGTAACCCATTTGACAAGCTTTGTTCGGACTGAACTGAAATCCAGGCCTTAAAGGGACATGAAACCCACATTTTTTCTTTCATGATTTAGAAAGAGAATGCAATTTTAAACATCTTTCTAATTTAATTCTATTATCTCATTTGTTTTATTCTCTTGATATTCTTTGCTGAGAAGCATATCTAGATATGCTTAGTAGCTCCTGATTGGTTGCTGCACATAGAAGCCTTGTGTGATTGGCTCACCCATGTGCATTGCTTTCTCTTCAACTAAGGATATCTAAAAAATGAAGCAAAATAAATAATAGAAGTAAATTGTAATGCTGTTTAAATTCGTATTCTCTATCTGATTCATAAAAGAAAGATTTTGGGTTTAGTGGCCCTTTAAGGTGGACTAGTACATTTTCTCTTCTTCTTATTTATCCCTCCTGACTTGCAAACTATAGTGATTTTTTTTACCCATGTATATATTGTATGTGTGCATATGTAGACAGACAGGAAGAGAAACCCTTTAAACAAAACTAAATTACCTCAAAGCCTAAGGATATGCATTAAGCAGACATTAAAAATCTGCCCAAAATAAGAGGTTATGTAAGTTTTATTACCAGTTAAACCTGCTATTCAACAACACTTACAGTGCTAGTGCCATCACTATTATTCATTGCTAAGGCTATAAGCTTGAAAATGTTATTCCTTTGATTTGTAAGAGTGTTTGTTGTGAGTCTATTATGAAGTTTCTATTCTACAATAAAAAAGATGCTTAGGGAAAGATACCATATTTTTCTTAGACTATTAAGCTTTTTATTACTCACTCTGTTATCTCCTCTGACATGATTTAACAGTTGTAGTGAATGCATGTGGGCCTCTCTCAGCGTTAATTGCAAATTCCTGGCCTCTATCCCACTAGCACTCTAAGAAAGAGTTGCCCCCTTTCCAAACCATCTGAATATAATTGTACACAAGCATTTAAATTTAACTAAAGATCTGACATTTATATGAGTAAAAACACTCAAATTAATAAATAATAACAATCTATAAGGTTGCACTTCATGTCCTTGAACAGCAATAAATTAGTCAGAAGCAAAAAGGTACACAGTCTATGCAAATAATTTCAATATTTATAACAGTAGTCTAATGTGTTTGAATTTTTATTTTTATATGTATATGTTGGATCAGCCAATAGGATTTTTCCTACCTTAATTCCTATTGGCTGATAGAATCCTATCAGCCAATCGGAATTCAAGGGACGCCATCTTGGATGACGTCATTTAAAGGAACCTTCATTCGTCGGGAGTCGTCGGAAGAAGAGGATGCTCCGCGTCGGCTGGCTTGAAGATGGACCCGCTCCGCTCCGGATGGATGAAGATAGAAGATGCCGCCTGGATGAAGACTTCTGCCCGTCTGGAGGTCCTCTTCTGCCTGGATCGGATGAAGACTTCTGCCCCTCTGGAGGACCACTTGTGCCCGGCTAGGTGAAGACGTCTCAAGGTAGGGTGATCTTCAAGGGGTTAGTGTTAGGTTTTATTAAGGGGAGATTGGGTGGGTTTTAGAGTAGGGTTGGGTGTGTGGGTGGTGGGTTTTAATGTTGGGGGGTATTGTATTTTTTTTTACAGGTAAAAGAGCTGATTGCTTTGGGGCAATGCCCCGCAAAAAGCCCTTTTAAGGGCTATTTGTAATTTAATATAGGGTAGGGATTTTTATTATTTTGGGGGGCTTTTTTATTTTATTAGGGGGATTAGATTAGGTGTAATTAGTTTAAAATTCTTGTAATTATTATTTTTTTTCCTGTAATTTAGCGGGAGGGTTTTTTCCGTACTTTAGTTTATTTAATTTAATTGTAGTTAATTGTAGTTAATTTAGGAAATTATTTTAATTATAGTGTAGTGTTAGGTGTAACTGTAATTTAGGTTAGGTTTTATTTTACAGGTAAATTTGTTTTTATTTTAACTAGGAAGTTATTAAATAGTTAATAACTATTTAATAACTATTGTACCTAGTTAAAATAAATACAAAGTTGCCTGTAAAATAAAAATAAACCCTAAGCTAGCTAGAATGTAACTATTAGTTATATTGTAGCTAGCTTAGGGTTTATTTTATAGGTAAGTATTTAGTTTTAAATAGGAATAATTTATATAATTGTAGTAATTTTATTTTGTTTTATTTAAATTATATTTAATTTAGGGGTGTTAGGGTTAGCCTTAGGTTTAGGGGTTAATACATTTAATATAGTGGCGGCGACATTGTGGGTGGCAGATTAGGGGTTAATAAATGTAGGTAGGTGGCGGCAATGTTAGGGACGGCAGATTAGGGGTTAATAAAATGTAACTAGTGTTTGCGAGGTGGGAGTGCGGTGGTTTAATATATTTTTTGAAGTGGCGGCGATGTCCGGTCAGCAGATTAGGGGTTAAAAACTTTAGTTAACTGTTTGCGATGTGGGAGGGGGGCCTCGGTTTAGGGGTTAATAGGTAGTTTATGGGTGTTAGTGTACTTTTTAGCACTTTAGTTAAGAGTTTTATGTTACGGCGTTAGCCCATAAAACTCTTAACTACTGTCTTTTAAATGCGGTAGGAGTCTTGACAGGAGAGGGTGTACCGCTCACTTTCTCCAAGACTCGTAATACCGGCTTTAGGAAAATCCCATTAAAAAGATAGGATACACATTTGATGTAAGGGGATTTGCGGTATGCTCGAGTCACGGAAAAAAAGTGAGCGGTACACCTGTACCTGCCAGACTTGTAATACCAGCGGGCGTTAAAAAGCAGCGTTGGGACCTCACAACGCTGCTTTTTAAGGCTAACGCAAGACTCGTAATCTAGGCGATAGTGAGTCAACAGAATAAAAACCTAAATCAAAATAATATTTGGTGTTATCACTCTTTGTCTTCGAAACAGCATTAATTCTGGTACACTTGCACACAGTTTTTTAAGGAACTCGGCAGGTAGGTTGTTCCAATAATCTTGGAGAACTAACGACAGTTCTTCTGTAGATTTAGGATGACTCTGTAACTTCCGTCTCTTCATGTAATCCCAGACAGAGTCTGTGATGCTGAGATCAGGGCTCTGTGGGGGTCATACCATCACTTTCAGGACTCCTTATTCTTCTTTATGCTGCAGATAGTTCTGACTTTAGCTGTATCTTTGGGGTTGTTGTTATGTTGCAGAATACATTTAGGGACAGATGCCTATCAGATGGTATTGCATGAAGGATAAGTATCTGCCTGCATTTTACAGCATTCAGGAAAACTATCTTCAGAGTAAAGAGGAACAAGCAGATCAAAAAGAAGAGGCAAATCTGATAATAGAAGTTAAAGTGAATGTAAATTTTGATGCTAAAGTGCCCGGTTTTTCAAACTTCGATTAAAAACAGGGGCACTTTAATTCATCAAAATTTACATTTCACTCGTGTTGTGAAAAAAAACTTACCTTTTAATCTTCACAGCAGCTCCAGCTTCCTCCACCCGTCGCAAAGCCTCTTCCTAGGTCTAAAATGAGGCATCCGGCTTCCTCCAATCACAGCGTTGAATCAGACACTGATTCCCCCGGGGGGGAAGCTGTGATTGGAGGATGACCTATCAATCATTTCTGACATCAGAAATGGCTTGTGAGACCGGAGGAAGCTGGAGCTGCTGTGAAGTTTAAAAGGTAAGTATTTTTTCACAAGGGAGTGAAATGTAGTTTTGATGAATTAAAGTGCCCCTGTTTTTAATCGAAGTTTTAAAAACCGGGCACTTTAACATCAAAATTTACATTCACTTTAAGTAAAAAATGTTTTTATTTATTATTGTTTTTATTGTTTGCTCAGGAACATGAAAAAAAAACCTGAAGAAGAGATGCAAGACCTTCATCTGCCCTTATACAAAAAGAAACCAATTTAAAAACAGCAAAACAAATTAAAGGGACACTTAAGTCAAAATTAAACTTCATGATTCAGATACAGCATGCAATTTTAAACAACTTTCCAATTTACTTCCTTTAACAAAATGTGCACAGTCTTTTAATATTTACACTTTTTGAGTCACCAGCTCCTACTGAGCATGTGCAAGAATTCACAGCATATACGTATATGCATTTGTGATTGGCAGGTGGCTGTCACATGATACAGGGGGAGTGGAAATATACATAACTTTGCAATTTATTTTTAAAAAATCTACTACTCATTTGAAGTTCAGACTAAGTGCTATTGCATTGCCTTCTTATTATGCATTTGTTGATTATGCAAATCTACTGTAGTGACTGGTCCTTTAAGTAGCTACAGGAAAAATGATCAAAACTAGAAAAGGGGAAATAGGAAGCTATTCTGAGGAAAGCTCATCTTTTATAAGAAGCAACGCCGCAGAACAAGGCCCTGGTAAGTGAAACATAAATAGAAATATAATGGCATTATCAAGTAGTAACTCAGCCAGTTAAAAATACTGCCTCGGCAACTATAGCAGATATGAAGAAGGAAATAGCATAACATTGTGATCTACAGTTGACTGAGGACCTTTCAGTGCTTCTGATTGTGCAGATAAACAAAGTCAAACCAATCATACTTTGATAAAAGGTTTCTGCAGAACAGCTAGACAAATGTGTATCACAAAGGATGAGGAATTTAAAGTGTAGAAGAAAATAAGTGATCTGCACCAGAGATGTCTGTTCACCAAATGCACAAATGATGAGCTGCACATGTTCTACACTAAATAAAATCAGAGAGTTGGAGCTTAAATCAGAAGAGCTGTCACAAAGTCATTCAACCATACAGAGGCTGAAGAAGACATTAGAACTTGAAAGAAAGAGTTATACTTCTGTGGGGGCGTAGGAGCTGAAACCTTATCAAGCACATGCTATAGTTAGCAGGAGATGTTGGTAATGGAATACACATCTGCTATGGATCAACAACAAGAAGTCTTTAAACACACAATGGCACTTTCCTCGTCTAATTCATGAGGATCACACAGGCTTTATGAAATCCTGTACATCTGTAACTCCAGTTATAAAGGTTCTAACAAAAGCCCATTCTTGGCACACAATAAAATGACCTCAATAGACACAGAGGTATTGCTATTGGCCATAAATGCTGAAAAGGCATTTAATTAAATCACATGGGATCATCTTTTCACAACTTTGGAACACTCTGGTTTCACTGGCTCCTTCCCTGACTTGATTAGAAAACTGCACCTAGGTCCGACTGCATCTTCCATAGTGAATGGTTTTATCTCCATTTTTCAATTTAGATAGGAAAGCAGCAGGGTTACACATTTTGTCTACAATTGTTTAACTTATTAATAGAACCCCTGACCACATTATAATTTTTTTTTTGCCAGAAGGTAACACAGCAGAAGTCAAATAATGATTTTAGAGTAAATCCACTTTTGGATCCTTTGTAGGATTCAAGACAAATACACGTACAAATCCCCAAATCCAGAATTATTCCAAAATCTAGACGTTCTCATTAATATTTTATTTTTTTATTAAAAATGACAATTCTTTCCACACCAGCAAATTACAATCTTCTCTGTCTGCGTCTTTGTTTTTTTGTTTTTTATTATAAAATGCAAATGCTAGTCATTTATTTAAAAGACAACTATTACCTTTGTACGTATGTATTGGGTACTTGTAAAGAGTGGCTAATCACCCGTAAGGGTCTCAAGGCACTGTTCAATTTTATAGACCTTGGAAGGATGAAAGGCTGAGTGGACCTCGCCGGGGATCGAACCTGCAACCCTTGGGTTGCTACAGAGCTCAGCTCTGACCACTATCTTTCTGAGGGTACAATAGCATTAAAAATGATATAAAACTACCTTTAGGTTGCATGAACAATCTTTATTATCACATATAAATATTGCCTAAATGATCTAAGATATTGTTGTTTACATTTAGTCCCATCCCCTCTCTCTAAGTTGACCCATATTACAAATGCAAATATACAAATATTCTGAAATTTAAACTATTCCAAAATCCAAACCCAAGCAGTTTGGATAAATAGCTTTGTACATATACTAATTTAGACCTTAGCAAATAGGTTGCTCCGTCTATTACACTTAAATGATTACCATTAAAAAAAATAATTGCACCCTTGTACACCGGAAAAAGATACTGGCAAATGTTTAATACAGTGTTTTAAAGCCTTATATGGAAACCACACAAAATAAAAATTTGTTTTTAAAAACACATTGTGTATATAAAAGAAGAGCAATTAAACACATTAAAATAGTTTTTTTTTCATTAAAAAAGGAAAGTAAAAGCAGTTTAAAGGGACATGAAACCCAAATTTTCATTATCCAAATTTAACATATATTTTTAAACAACTTAGCAGTTTTCTTCTATTATCAAATTTGCTCCATTCCAACACATCATGGGCTAGATTACGAGTGGAGTGTTTTTTTTGTGCTCCCGCTCATGCATTAACTCCGCTAGACTGAGGCTTTTTGTGAGTGTTTGGTAGCGCTCGTATTACAAGTTAAAATTAAAGAATTTTCGCAGGAGCGCTAAACTGACTCACAAAAAGTCGAACTAAGAATATCATGACCGCGATAGCATATTCCCCCACAGAGTTTAATGGAGCACAAGAAGTGTCAAATAAACACCCTACCCCTAATCAAACCCGATCACGTTTAACCAAAGTGCACTAACCTGACAGGAAATATAAATATTTCACATTCCAGTGTTCTTCACATAGCAGAATATGTTCTGTTTATTCTTAAATACATATTTGTGTATATATATATATATATATATATATATATATATATAAATTAGCATCTAGATTATGAGTTTTTGCGTTATGAGTAAAAAAGCAGCGTTAAGGCTCATAACGCTGCTTTTTCACTACCGCTGGTATTACGAGTCTTGTAGGCACAGCTGTCCCGCACACTTTTTTGGCTGTACCGCAAATTACCTTACACAATTTGCGTAAAGTCTTTTTTTCAACGGGACTTCTATAGCGCCGGTATTACAAGCTTTTTTTTGGAGGCCAAAAAGTGAGCGGTACAGCCTATCCCGCAAGATTCGTAACGCATTCTAAAGTCAGTAGTTATGAGTTTTACGCTACAAAGCTACAAAGTGCTAAAAAGTACACTAACACCCATAAACTACCTATTAACCCCTAAACCGAGGCCTTCCCGCATCGCAAACACTAAAATAAAATTATTAACCCCTAATATGCCGCTCCGGACATCGCCGCCACTAGAATAAACATATTAACTCCTAAACCGCCGCACTCCTGCATCACAAACACTAGTTAAATATTATTAACCCCTAATCTGCTGTCCCTAACATCGATGCAACCTACATTACAGTTATTAACTCCTAATTTGCCGCCCCCAATGTCGCCGCCACTATACTAAAGTTATTAACCCCTAAACCTAAGTCTAACCCTAACCCTAACACCCTCTAACTTAAATATAATTAAAAGAAATCTAAATAAAAAAATCCTATCATTACCGAAATAATTCCTATTTAAAACGAAATACTTACCTATAAAATAAACCCTAAGCTAGCTACAATATAACTAATAGTTACATTGTAGCTAGCTTAGGGTTTATTTTTATTTCACAGGCACGTTTGTATTTATTTTAACTAGGTAGAATAGTTACTAAATAGTTATTAACTAGCTAAAATAAATACAAATTTACCTGTAAAATAAAACCTAACCTGAGTTACACTAAAACCTAACCTTACACTTAAATAAATTACCTAAATTAAATACAATTACCTAAATTACAAAAAAAACAAAAACACTAAATTACACAAAATAAAAAACAAATTATCAGATATTTAAACTAATTACACCTAATCTAATAGCCCTATCAAAATAAAAAAAGTCCCCCCAAAATAAAAAAACCCTAGCCTAAACTAAACTACCAATAGCCCTTAAAATGGCCTTTTACGGGGCATTGCCCCAAAGAAATCAGCTCTTTTACCTGTAAAAAAAAATACAAACAACCCACCCAACAGTAAAACCCACCACCCACACAACCAACCCCCCAAATAAAAAGCTAACTAAAAAACCTAAGCTCCCCATTGCCCTGAAAAGAGCATTTGGATGGGCGTTGCCCTTAAAAGGGCATTTAGCTCTATTGCTGCCCAAACCCTAACCTAAAAATAAAACCCACCCAATAAACCCTTAAGAAAACCTAACACTAACCCCTGAAGATCCACTTACAGTTTTGAATTGCCAACATCCATCCTCAACAAAGCTGGGAGAAGTCCTCAACAACGCGGCAAGAAGTCCTCAACGAAGCCGGGAGAAGTCTTCATCCAAGCCGGCAGAAGTGGTCCTCCAGACGGACAGAAGTCTTCATCCAGACGGCATCTTCTATCTTCATCCATCCGGTGAGGAGCGAGTCCATCTTCAAGACATCCGGTGCGGAGCATCCTCTTCAAACGAAGTCTTCTTCCCGAATGAATGTTTCTTTAAGTGACGTCATCCAAGATGGACATTCAGAATGAATGTAGCGCTTCTCACTCCTTGAGGGATAAAATATGAACTTGATCCCTGCGAGGTGGGGGCACACGCGGGGGGGGGGGGAATATATGTAGGGACGCCTATGAATAATAAAAATAAAAATAAAAAATCGCTAACTAATATAAGCTTACTTACCTTCAGTACCTACAGTGCTCATCTGTGTTCACACAGCATGTTGAGGGTGGGTCACAACAGCGATGAAAGTTAGGGCTAAACGTACGTATTAATTTGACAAGCAAGGGTATAGACAAGCCTATTAAATTCATTGTAGTAAAAAACAAATATATTTTTTAAGGCAAACATTCGTATTTATTGTTTCAGTCTGTCATATGTCAATTATAAATTACTTTTAATTAAAAATAAAAGATTATTTGGGTGAACTGTTCCTTTAACCATTTCGAAAAAAACATGCATAATCAGACTTTTCATTTAAGCCTAGCGGAAACTTGGTTTTCAACACAAAAATCCACTTTGCTTCTTTTTTGCAGGAGAATTTTATCTATATCACCACCTCTATTATTAGAATCCCCCTTATCTGTGGCTACAAACTTCAAGGAACCTGGATCCCCAGCATGGCACTTTAAAAAGCGTCTATCTACATTAGTATCTCTCTTGTAGTAAATTGCATCTCTATGTTCTTGGATCCTGTCCTTAAGAACACCCTTTACAGCTAAGAGTGGAACCGGTATACCAGGGATCAGTGCGCTGAAACACTGAGAGATTTCAGCAAGTGAGAATAGCACTATACTGTGCAGACACCTTTGTGAGTACTATTCCCTTAGGGGTTTATATTGATGGTGGAATACAATTGGATATATTACACTAGGAGACACCTTTTCTTTTGTGTTCTATATTTTGCAACCTCTTCTAAGTGATTACACAACCGCACAACTGAAGATACTGTCAACAAATGGTCTTGACAGCTAAATACTAATAGACACAAAGCGAGTCTAAGCTAACAGCTGAGTCACATTATAATCTACAGTAGAATGCTTTTGATCAGTAGGAAGGGGGACAAAAACATTGTGAGCGGCATTCTGGACAATACTATTTTCTTGAGACATGTGTGACACAAAATTGAGTCTACAGAAAGCTGCAGGGGAAAAAACAGCAGATTAGTTTATATTGAGAGGCTGTGCCTCATTAGCTCTTTGGTTGAAGTTCTCAGTGAACCTCAACCTTATGTCCATGTTCCTCAGTGAGGTCTCCAGTATGACTGTAGTGATCCAGGTTACAAACCAGAAGCTCTACTGGCATCAAAAGAAATCACATGAGGACACTTTCCACCTTACTTCAAGAGATTATGTAGCTGTAGCTCTACAGACGAGTGAGAGTGATAGGAGACAGTGAAAAAAGCCAGGATCTAGGGAGTTAAAAATGTGCCTCTTGTCTCCTATCAGTGTCGAACACATCAAATGCAAAAAACTATAAGAAGCAGGGGTAATGTATGAGTTCATGCAGGTTCTTGAAAGGACTCTCAGAGATAAAATTAAACAATATAGAGTCAAATGAAAGTAAAGACATAACAGATAAGTAGGTTATTTTTTTTATATATATATATATATTATTGAACATGTGCATGAACTTTATCATTGAAAAAAAACAAGAAATGCCATCATCAGGCAAAATCAGTTTCGAGAAGTCCAAGGTGTATAATTTAAATGTCCAAAAAAACAATCAAAAATTAGATTTCTGAGGAATTGCAATAACAGTGCAGAATTGTCTTTATGAATGGTATAGGAGTGGTTTATTGTGACAAATGCATCCAAAAATTAAATATTTGGTTCCTACCTTGCTTCCAATAACACTTGCTGGCTGCACTTACAGTATGAGGGTGTTCTAACTAAAATCACTTTCCACTGGGCACACATTTACAAACTGAGTAACCACTTGATATCCAGTAACAAATATTCATAATGATTTAAGTCCTATGTGCTCTGTACAGTTCTGTCATTCTTGTCTCCTCTATTTCTGCCACTTTTGTCTTCACTAGTCCACTCAGCACATGCTCTATATGTCCATGTTTTGTCTGTAAATGCATGTGAAATGAGAACTATTGCCCGGTCCTCTCATTGTCCACTAGGTTGCTGTGCACTTTTTTTGGCCATGCTCAGCATCTGGAATTCCAGAACACTACATGTCATACATGTAGCATGCAGGTGGTGCAGATGTCCCTATATGGGTTGATTAGAGTCTTCGAAGGAAATAAATAATATAGTCTTGATATATTTTTCGTATTCTTGTATGATACAGTTTTTTTCTTCTAGTGTTTTAATTAGAGCACTCTTTTTTTGTAGCTAGCTTAGAATTTTGACATTAAACTCATTCTAACACTTTCTCTCCCTGCAAAAAAAGGATGTCTTGGCATATCTTCTTAAAAACAGATCTTTACACCCTTTATTTTGACTATTAATTGACACAGTGAGTGCTTCAAATAATTCAACACACACAATCCATCACAATTTAAACATCACTCATTGTAAAGTAAATGGATTTGATAATGCTGTGAAAAAAGACTTGTACATCACTTTAATCAGTTCTTAAAGGGACATGAAACCCATTTTTTTCCCGTTCATGATATAGAAAGAGCATGCAATTTTAAACAACTTTCTAATTTACTCCTATTATCTAATTTGCTTTATTCTCTTGATATTTTTTGCTGAAAAGCATATCTAGATAGTCTCAGTAGCTGCTGATTCGTTGCTGCACTTAGAAGCCTCATGTGATTGGCTCACCCATGTGCATTGCTTTTTCTTCAGCTAAGGATATCTAAAAAATGAAGCAAAATAAATAATAGAAGTAAATTGTTTTTTAAATTTGCATTCTCTTTCTAAATCATGAAAGAAAATTTTTGGGTTTAGTGTCCCTTTAACTCAAATCAATCCTGCATTCATAATAAAATAGATGAATAAAGCATACCAGTAGATCATCATTGAGGTCCAGCTCACTAGAGCCCGATATTAAAAACATTGAAAGACAGGCCAGATAGATTCTAAAAAAGTGGGCTGAACCTCTTTGTGTTGACGAGTGGCGATGTATCTCCCATAGGATATAATGGGGTTTGCAATTTCAGCAAAAGTCAGCCTACATCTCCATAGAGCTGCAATGTAGGCGGCAGGGGCTGTCTTTATAGCGTGTTTGCACAAAATACACTGTACATTCGCAAAAATAAAATGTTTTCATAAAATACTTCAAATTACGCATGTGTATACTCAGTTTCACTGTACATTCACTATTTGTCACACTGGGAAATATCTGCACTGAAAAGATGGCAAGACTGATATGACTGAAAAGGAATAGCTTTAAATACTAGAAACCCACCACAATGTTTCCCCCTTAAAATACAGGTTACTCCCATGGAACACCAAGTTAAAGGGACACTAAACCCAAAATGTTTCTTTCATGATTCAGATAGAGAATACAATTTTAAACAACATTCCAATTTACTTCTATTATCTAATTTGCTTAATTTTTTTAGAAATCCTTTGTTGAAGAAATAGTAATGCACATGGGTGAGCCAATCACACAAGGCATCTATGTGCAGCCCTCAATCAGCAGCTACTGAGCCTATCTAGCTATGCTTCTCAGCAAAGAATATCAAGATAATTAAGCAAATTAAATAATAGAAGTAAATTAGAAAGTTGTTCAAAATTGCATACTCTTTCTAAATCATGAAAGAAAAAATGTGGGTTTCATGTCCCTTTAACTCCCACGGAATGCCTACATGTCTTTGTTAATAAAGACAAAAAAATAAAAGCCACTTCCTATTAAAACTATAGGAGTTGGGGGATTGTATTGTATAATGTTACAATGTAAGCTGTACATGTGATTGTTCTAATCTAACTAACCTATTGTGTACTTATCTGTGTATTTTTACTTATTTTTAGATTGTATTCATATTTACATTATATTGAGAATGCACATTTGCAATCGCAATATTCATGTTTCAGAATAATGCAATTGCGTTTTCGAGTTTCTATAGTACTTATAATATTGCGATCGCACTGTAGCAAACGTGTTCTATATTAATATAAATATATACTGTATCTATAGATATATATCAATGAAGAAAGCATTTGCTACAGTGTGATTGCAATACTATTAGTAAAAAATGATCACGCAATTGCATTCTCAAAATAATGTAAATATGAATAAAGCTCTTGAAACCTCTTCCTCTGTAAAAAGAAAGTACTACTCACATTTTCATTTAAAGTAATATCCCGTAATAGAATCTCACTATCTTTAAAATCTGTTGTAAAGACTTAACAAAAGTAATCATTTAGATAGTTTGTTAATTGTTTATCTCCTTCCACTATTCTATCATTTGTTTTTAATCTTACTATCGTCCTTTAGTTTTCTCTTTTCACTGATATATCTAAAGAAGGTTTTGTCACCATTTTTTACTGATTGTGCTATTTTCTCTTCTGCATCAGCTTTAGCCTTTCTGATTTACTTCTTTGTTATCTTTTTTGGGGTTCTCTATTTTTCCCTATCCTCTTCTGAGTCAGTGTGTTTTTGGTCTTAGCTGCATGTGCTACTTTCCTTGAAAACCATATATTTTCTTTTTACTTTTACAAACAAGCTTAAAGGGACACTGAACCCAATTTTTTTCTTTCATGATTCAGATACAGCATGCAATTTTAAGTAACTTTCTAATTTACTCCTATTATCAAATTTTCTTCTTTTTCTTGGTATCTTTATTTGAAAAGCAAGAATGTAAGTTTAGATGCCGGCCCATTTTTGGTGAACAACCTGGGTTGTTCTTGCTGATTGGTGGATAAATTCACCCACCAATAAACAAGTGCTGTCCAGGGTTCTCAACCAAAAATTGTCTGGCTCCTTGGCTTAGATGCCTTCTTTTTCAAATAAAGATAGCAAGAGAACAAAGAAAAAATGATAATAGGAGTAAATTAGAAAGTTGCCTAAAATTGTATGCTCTATCGGAATAACAAAAGAAAAAAAATTGGGTTCAGTGTCCCTTTAATACAGTGTTTAGGGCCAGATTACGAGTTGCGCGCTGACTGTAGAGTGCAAGCGATATCAGATTTATCAAGGGTGTTTGTATTACAAGTTGAAAGTAAACGCATTTGTTCAAGCGCAACTGAATTTAACACGTGTCGAGATAGCGTGACCTCAGCGCCCTGGTTAACTGTTACTCTTGAATAAAAAGTATCACAAAAAACATCACAAATATGTTTAAAAGTACAGTTTCACTCATAATAACACTGTCTGATAACAATTATTATACAAAATTACATACAAAAGTTATAAGGGCTCAAATATATGAGGTCTCAGGTGTTAGAAAAAAACAACAACTGCAAAAGGCTTTAACACTGAGATACATACATATACATGTCTAAATATGTATATGTATGTTTGTATATATATATATATATATATATATATATATATATGTGTGTGTGTGTGTGTGTGTGTGTGTGTACATATATATTTCTGTATTTCTGTGTTTTACATTCTATGGATTTAAAAGGCTTAAAAGAAAATATGGCTGGTCTTCAAAAAATTTCCAGGGCTGCTTTTCATTCTCACTCCTCCCTGACAGTGAAACACATTTAAACACATATTTAGACATATACTGTATATAAGTGCATTGGAGTCCTTTGCCTTTAAGTAGCTGAAAACATGTAAAATCAAATTGGTTCAATATTAATATTTAATAATGGTTTTAGCTGTGTATGTACTGTAAATATTTTCCATTCCAATGTTCTTCATATAGGGTAATAAGTATTTTTAAAGAGATGTACGTATATATATATATATATATATATATATATATACTGTATATATATATATATATATATATATATATATATATATATATATATATATATCTGTATATACCTATACCTATATAAATTTATCTATTCATATAGGTTTTAGATATATATTGTACCAAAATACCATCAGATAGATGTAGAAATATTTTATTCTGCTATGTGAAGAACACTGGAGTGTGAAATATTCATATTTTTATGTCGGATTAGCGCACTTGAGAATATGCAATTGTGTTTGTGCGCGAGTAGGTTATTTCCCCCTTTTTTGCTCCATTCAATTGAATAGTGTCCATTGAATGGGGGGCTTTTTACACACGTCGGGTTAGCACATGAGCGAATACAGTTTACTTGCAACTTGGAATACGAGTGCAACCCGACGTGTTTAAAAAGCTTACTTCTAGAGTAGTAAACGCTCGAGAAGGAGCGTTAAATAACGTTCCACTTGTAAGCTGGTCCTTAATGTGTATAAATATAAGTAAAATACTTTATTTTAATATTTTTCATGTGTTATGCATATTTTCAAACATTAACATGTCAGGACTTCAAAAACACAATGGGCCAGATTACGAGGGTAGTTTTATTTAGCGCTTTTGATAGAGCGCTTATTGCGCTAGAAGTAGACTTTTTGCACATGTTGGATTGCACTGGTATTACGAATTGAAAGAAAAATGTTATCGCTCTCGCACTAACCGGACGCGCACACAAAGCCGAACTTACAATATTGCGCGTGCGATAAACTATTCCCCCATAGAAGTCAATGGAGCAAAAAAAGTGTGAACAAAAACACACTATTCGCGCGCAAACCTGATCGCATATTCTCATGTGCGCTAACCCGACATGACAATATGAATATCTCCCATTCCAGTGTTCTGAACATAGCAGAATTTGTTCTATTTATTCATAAATACATATTTCTATATATATCTGATGGTATTTTGGTACATTATATATCTATACGTATATAGAATATCTATTTAAAAATACTTAGAACATATTCTGCTATGTTTAGAACATTGGAATGGGAAATATTTATGTCTAGATATGCCATATTATGCTCTATTCGTGCATTCCACTTGAAATCTAGCTTTAAGTGAAAAGAAAGGCGAAACAGAGTGGAAAATGTAGCAGAAAAAAAGTAGCATTTTAAGACAGTTGTTATTATTGTTATTATCATTTATTTGGAAAACGCAGCCAAATTCCATAGCGTTGATCATTATGGAACCTTTAAAAAAGGATTTACCAGTTACTTATATTCCTGCTATACAAGCTATTGTGGGGATAATATTCTCAGAAGAGCAACTAATCAATTCAACTTTTTTCCAACCATTTCTTTACACATGTCCCCAGTGACTGACTGTCACAAAATCTTCTAAAATGCCTGTTCTTGATTGACCCTAACGTTTTATTCTTGATATCACTTTACCCAAATCTATATATAGGTAAAAAAAATGTTTTATCCAAACTGCTTGGAACCGGAAAAGGTTTGGATTTTGGAATATTTGCGTCTGTTAAATGGGACAATTTGGAGTTTGGATGGGACCAAGTGTAAATAATAATTTCTTATATCATTTAGGTAATATTTACATGTCATTATACAGCTTATACATGTAACCTAAAGGTGGTTTTATATCATTTTTAATACTTTTGTATTCATAGTACAGTATTGTAATCAGAAAGGTAATAGTTGTTTTAAAGGGATAGTAAAGTCCAAATTAAACTTTCATGATTCAGGTTATGCAATTTTAAACAACTTTCTAATTTAATTTTATCATCACATTTGTTTTTTTCTCTTGGTATTCTTAGTTGAAAGCTAAAACTAGGTGGGCTCATACGCTAATTTCTAAGCCCTTGAAGGCCGCCTCTTATCTGAATGCATTTGACAGGAGAATTTTTTAGAAGAACACCATAAAATATAAGTCTTCCAAACTCGATAATAAATCTTCCTAAAAACAGATTTACAAGCCTGAAACATAGTATCAATCACTGAGTCAGAGAAATCTCTATGACTAAGCACTAAAAGTTAAATTTCCATACCTTCAAATTTAATGATTTGAGATCCTTATGGAAAAACGGTCCTTGAGACAGATGGTCTGGTCTTATGGGAAGTGGCCAAGGTTGGCAACTGGACATCTGGACAAGATCCTCATACCAGAACCTGTAAAGCCATGCTGGTGCTACCAGAAACACAAACGATTGTTCCATGATGATCTTGGAGATCACTCTTGGAAGAAGAACTAGAGGCGGGAAGATATAAGGAGGTTGGTAAAACCAAGGAACTGCTAACGCATCCACCGACTCTGCCTGAGGATCCCTGGACCTGAATAAGTACCTGGGAAGTTTCTTGTTTAGATGGGAAGCCATCAGATCTATTTCTGGAAGACCTCACATCTGAAAAATCTGAAAACACACATCTGGATGGAGAGACCACTCCCCCGGATGTAAAGTCTGATGGCTGAGATAATCCGCTTCCCAATTGTCTACACATGGGATATGTACCACAGAAATTAGACAAGAGCTGGATTCCACCCAAGAAAGTATCCAAGATACTTCTTTCATAGCTAGGGGACTGTGTGTCCCACCCTGATGATTGACATATGCCACAGTTGTGATATTGTCTGTCTGAAAACAAATGAATAGTTCTCTCTTCAACAGAGGCCAAACCTGAAGAGCCCTGAAAATAGCACGGAGTTCTAAAAAAATTGATTGGAAACCTCGCCTCTTGAGATTTCCAAACCCCTTGTGCTGTCAGAGATCCCCAGACAGCTCCCCAACCTGAAAAACTTACAGGTTGGACGAACAAAAGAGGCCCCTTGAACTATACAATGGTGATCTAACTACCAAGCCAGAGAGAGTCGAACATTGGGATTTAAGGATATTAATTGTGATATTCTTGTATAATCCCTGCACCATTGATTCAGCATACAAAGCTGAAGAGGTTTCATATGAAAATGGGCAAAGGGGATCGCATCTGATGCAGCAGTCATGAGACCTAGAACTTCCATGCACATAGCCACTGAAGGGAATGATTGAGACTGAAGGTTTCGACAAGCTGAAACCAATTTTATTCGTCTCTTGTCTGTTAGAGACAGAGTCATGGACACTGAATCTATCTGGAAACCTAAAAAGGTGACCCTTGTCTGAGGAATCAAGGAACATTTTCGTAAATTAATCCTCCAACCATGTCTTTGAAGAAACAACACTAGTTGATTCGTGTGAGATTCGGCAGATTGTAAAGACTGAGCTAGTACCAAGATATTGTCCAAATAAGGAAACACCGCAATACCCCATTCTCTGATTACAGAGAGTAGGGCCCCCGTGAACCTTTGAAAAGATTCTTGGAGCTGTTGCTAGGCCAAATGGAAGAGCAACAAATTGGTAATGCTCTTCCATTACCAATCTCAGAAACTGATAGTGGTCTGGATGAATCGGAATATGAAGATATGCATCCTATAAGTCTATCGTGGACATATAATGACCTTGCTGAACAAAAGGCAGAATAGTCCTTATAGTCACCATTTTGAAAGTTGGCACTCTTACAAAACGATTCAAAATTTTCAGACCCAGAACTGGCCTGAATGAATTTTCTTTCTTTGGGATAATGAATAGATTTGAATAAAACCCCAGACTCTGTTCCTGAAACGGAACTGGTAAGATTACCCCTGAAAGCTCTAGATCTGAAACACACTTCAGAAAAGCCTGAGGCTTCACTGGATTTGCTGGAACCTGCAAGAGAAAAAATCTTCTCACAGGAGGTCTTACTCTGAATCCTATTCAATACCCTTGAGAGACAATACTCTGAATCCATTGATTTTGGACAGAATCTGCCCAAATGTTCTGGAAAAATTTTAATCTGCCCCCCACCAGCTGAGCTGGAATGAGGGCCATACCTTCATGCAGACTTGGGGGCTGGCTTTGGTTTCTTAAAAGGCTTGGATTTATTCCAACTTGAAGAAGGTTTCCAATTGGAACCAGATTCTTTGGGGGAAGGATTGGCTTTCTGTTCCTTATTCTGTCGAAAAGAATGAAAATGATTAGAAGCTTTAGATTTACCCTTAGATCTTTTATCCTGAGGTAAAAAAACTCCCTTCCCCCCAGTGACAGTTGAAATAATTGAATCCAACTGAGAACCAAATAAATTGTTACCTTGGAAAGAAAGGCATAGTAATCTAGACTTAGATACCATGTCAGCATTCCAATATTTGAGCCACAAAGCTCTTCTAGGTAAAATAGCTAAAGACATAGATTTAACATCAATTTTAATGATATCAAAAATAGCATCACAGATACAATGATTAGCATGTTGAAGCAAGCGAACAATGCTAGACAAATCAGGATCTGTTTCCTGTTGCGCTAAGCTTTCCAACCAAAAAGTTGATGCAGCTGCAACATCAGCCATGGATATAGCAGGCCTAAGAATGTAGCCAGAAAATAAATAAGCTTTCCTTAGATAAGATTCAAGTTTCCTATCTAAAGGGTCCTTAAAAGAAGTACTATCTTCCATAGGAATAGTAGTACGTTTGGCAAGAGTAGAAATAGCCCCATCAACCTTGGGGATTTTTTCCCAAAACTCCAACCTAACCGCTGGCAAAGGATACAACTTTTTAAACCTAGAAGAAGGAATAAAAGGAGTATCAGGCCTATTTCATTCCTTTGAAATCATATCAGAAATAGCATCAGGAACTGGAAAAACCTCTGGAGTAACCACAGGCGGTTTATAAACAGAATTTAAAGTTTACTAGTTTTAGTATCAAGAGGACTAGTTTCCTGAATATCCAAAGTAATCAACACATCTTTTAACACGGAATGAATATACTCCATCTTAAAGAGATAAGTAGATTTGTCAGTGTCAATATCTGAGGTATGATCTTTTGAACCAGATAGATCCTCATCAGAGGTAGATAAATCAGTATGTTGTCGGTCATTTGAAATTTCATCAACTTTATGAGAAGTTTTTAAAGACCGTTTACGTTTATTAGAAGGCGGAATAGCAGACAAAGCCTTCTGAATCGCATCAGCAAAAAAATCTTTTATTTTCACAGGGATATCATGTACATTAGATGTTGAAGGAACAACAGGCATTGTACTAGTACTGATGGATACATTCTCTGCATGTAAAAGCTTATCATGACAACTGTTACATACTACAGCTGGAAATATAATCTCCGCTAACTTACAAGAGATACACTTAGCTTTAGTAGAACTGTTATCAGGCAGCAGGATTCCAACAGTGGTTTCTGAGACGGATCACATTGAGACATCTTGCAAATGTAAGAGAAAAAAACAACATATAAAGCAAAATTATCAATTTCCTTATATGGCAGTTTCAGGAATGGGAAAAAAATGCAAACAGCATAGCCCTCGGAGCATAAAAATAAGCAAGAGGCATATAGGAAGTGGGGTTTAAATAATTAAATTATTTGGCGCCAAGTATGACGCGCAACGCAAACTGAAATTTTTTGTCGCTAACAACATCCGGAAATGACGCAACTCACGTCATGGCAGACGCAACCTTGTGCAAAGAAACCTGCCGTCAACTAAGGTGCCGGAAATGACAAATTGCATCACCGAACGTACCTTTGCGCCAAAAAAATCTTGTGCCAAGACTGACGCAATAAATATCAGCATTTTGTGACCTCGCAAGCCTAATTTTTCCCACGAAAATTAATGAAAAAGCAGTCAATTTGAAGAAAAGACTATACCCCAGGTAAGAAAAAATAACTTCTAAATATGTTTCCCAATTTTGAAAGTTATAGTCTGCAAAAGGAAATATACATAAGCCTGACTCATGGAAAATATAAGTACAATACATATATTTAAAACTTTATATTACTACATAAAGTGCCAAACCATAGCTGAGAGTGTCTTAAGTAATGAAAACATACCGAAAGACACCCATCCACATATAGCAGATAGCCAAACCAGTACTGAAACAGTTATCAGTAGAGGTAATGGAATATGAGAGTATATCGTCGATCTGAAAAGGGAAGTAGGAGATGAAGCTCTACAACCGATAAAAGAGAACCTTTGAAAAGATTTCCTGTGAGGAAAACCATAGAATCAACAGGTGATAATCCCTTCACATCCCTCTGACAAACACTGTACTCTGAGAGGAATCGGGCTACAAAATGCTGAGAAGCGCATATCAACGAAGAAAATCAAGCACAAACTTACTTCACCACCTCCATAGGAGGCAAAGTTTGTAAAACTGAATTGTGGGTGTGGTGAAGGGTGTATTTATAGGCATTTTGAGGTTTGGGAAACTTTGCCCCTCCTAATAAGATTGTATGTCCCATACGTCACTAGCTCATGGACTCTTGCCAATTACATGAAAGAAAGTATATTAATACATCAGTGTTGGTTATGCAAAACAGGGGAATGGTAAACAAAGGTATTATCTATCTTTTTAAACAATAACATTTTTGGTGTTTACTATCCCTTTAAATAAATATACTTATTTGCATTTAAGAACACAAAAAACTTACCAAAGCAGAGAAGATTTACAGATAGGGAAAATTTTTCATAATTTAAAAAAATATATATTATTTAAAAAGTTTATATTTCAGAATAAATTTAGATTATGAAATTCCAGATTTGGGAATTTGTACATGTACAACCAATTTCCATTAAGAAAAATAATATGCTAAACATGGCACACTAAAAGCCTTTTAGAGACCTGCTTCTTTGTCATTGTTTTAGTTTACATTTTTTAGCCTTTCTCTTTATTACGTTGTTTTCCATCCATTTACCAACCTTTGATGTTCTAATAGAGTGGCCAGATTATTTGGATTATGCTAATTCTAACTTTCAGTTTGATTTCTTCTCAGGATCTGAAAGTGCTTCTCATCATAATTCAAGTTTTTACATATTTAAAATTAAAAAAACATGGGTTAAGACATTAACCTACTTCAAAGAGACACAGTAATAACTCCCTCAGAAAAGATATCCATTTATTTGGAGTTCCAATTTATTCTAGGCAGACTGTTCATTATGCTTAAAATGTGTAATCTCTTGAATGCTGTACATTATACTTCCATTACACGCATGTTATATCATTTGCATAACTTTATAATTCTATCTCAATAAAAATAAATAAATTGTCTTTCATAGCTATATGATACTTCTAAGACACTGAACAAAAACCTAATTAAATAAAGTATATTTGTTAAACTGTAATCTAAAAAGAACAAGCTGCTTCGTTACATTGTTAGTAATATATACAAGCATGTGTATGATGGGGTCATATGTAATGAGGAAATGCATAGAAGCCTCTTATACATTTGAAAGATGGAGTCTGCTATTTCCTTCTAGACTGATGAGTGAGAGCCCTCTTCCCTTCACTGATTGACCTAAAAGGACAAGGGACTTCCAAGTTTAAAGAGAGGCTCCTCTTTTAAATGCAAGGTCACTTATCCATAGGCTACATGTGACCACCATGATAAACTGGATGCCATGGAGGTTTTCTATGGAGTGGATGAGGCTATAATGGAGGACAGGGCCATCTTTAATATTGACTGGGAGCCAAAAAAACAGGGCATTAGAACAGGACGACAAGGCAGGTAATTAAAGTTTGGGGGAGGGGGTTAAAACTTTAATATGACTTGTGTTTTCTTTTATAAGGTGGTGAGACTTCACAAGCCATAACAGTTGGGATTCAACTCCCTCCACCAGAAGGCAAGCAAAAATTACTAAACCCATCAAGAGCTTTAAAACCTCCCACTTCTTAATTCCCCTTGTCTGCAATATATACAATAAAGTAGAAGAAACAGAAAAGCAGGAAGATCAAAGCAGGATAATAAGGTGCATGCCAGAACCGTTAAATAAAAATCTAAATATTGGGTGGGTCTTGTGGACTCTCTCCACCATGAAAGAAAGGAATTTATCAGGTAAGCATAAGGTGGTGAGAGTTTACAAGCCATAACAGTTGGGATCCAATACCCAAGCCGTGGAGTCCACTAAAACATGACAAAAAAAGGTAGGAAAATCTAAGCAGGCACATTTTGTCCAGACACTGTTGCCTTGAGAACCTTCCTGCCAAAAACGGCCTCTGAAGAGGCAAAACATCAAAATGATAACACTTTGTGAAAGTATGGAGAGAAGACCAAGTAGCAGCTTTGCAAATATTTTCAATAGAGGCATTATTCCTTAAAATGAACATATCCCAATAAAGGGATATAAAAGAGCGCTGAAACTCTTCACTTTTTTATCTGATGAAACGACCCGTTTGAGGTTGAGAAACGCGTCATAAGTATTAAAAGTCATTTTATTTGAAGTTGTCTGTGTTGTGGTTTACCAATACCAACTGAACAACACACAAAAGATTACACCTTTGCAGCACCTGAAGTCCAGTCAACAGGAGACATATACAAAGTTTCAACCAGGACAAGTGCCTTTGGAACTTGGCTTCCACAGTGTACTAGCCACTGATAAGTGCTAGCCTGCTCTTTTGCACTGGTCACAGCACAGTGCCACACTATTTGGTAAGCATAACACTTACTTTTATTTGTACCTGCATTCCAGACAGTATCATGCTATTGTGGCGCCCTCTTTCTACTCTTTATATTATTCCTTAAAGCCCAAGATGTGGAAACAGATCTAGTAGAATAAGCAGGACTGTAGAAGCTTTTTTACCCTTACACTGTCCTGAAAAGGAATAAACAAAGATGAAGATTGTCAAAAATCCTTGGTAGGTTGTTGAAAAATCTGCAAGGCCCTAACCACGTTCAAGTTGTGGAAAAAGACATTCCTTAGTATTTGTAGGGGAAGGACACAACAAAGGCACCACAATCTACTGATTAATAATTACAGAAGAGTTTATAATACTACCTTGTCTTGATGGAACACTATATAAGAAGACTCAAAAGATGAAGCAGAAAGCTCAGAAATTCTTCTTGGTGATGAAGTGTCTAGAAGAAACAAGGTTTTCCATAACAAGAGTTGAATATCCACATTGAGCATAGGCTCAAAGTATTGAACTTGTAATGATCTCAATAGCAGATTGAGATTTCATAGAAGAGACGCTGCTCTAACTAGTGGTCTAATCCTGACCAGAGCCTGAACAAAAGTTTGAATATACAGTATTTTAGTAGCCAGTTTCTTATTATACAGAACCAAAAGAGCTGAGATTTAACCCTTCAAGGAACTTGTCTAACCCTTCCTGATGTAAAATCATTGGAATCCAAGGGATACCTGTATATCAGACGATAGGACCAAGGGGCCACAAACACATCTATCAGGATTGCTTGTGGATCCCTGGACCTGGAACATTATCTTGGGAGTTTCTAGTTCAGACAAGATGACTTCATGTATATCTTCGGTTCCCCCCAGCGAGCAACAATTTGTTCGAACACCTCTTGTTTGAGAGACCACTCTCCTGAATGAAAAGAGACAACTCATGGTTCCTCCTTGATAATTTATATAAGCTACTATAATCTCAAATAGGTCTCTGTCTTGAGAAGAGGTCCTGTGAGATATCCACCTTGTCTTAGACCAGTTATCCTGAGGTAAGAATGCTCCCTTACCCCTGTAACTGTAGCAATAATGGAATCCCAGCCCTGACCAAATAAACACTTTCCTTTGAAAGCGAGATACAAAAGTCTACTCTTCAAAACTGTATCAGCCGACCAAGATTTTAACCACAATGCCATTCGGGCTAGTACAGCTAAGCCCACATTTTTTGCATTTAAACGCACAATATCCATAGTAACTTTGCAAATGAAAGAATTTGCAACTTTGATCACCCTCAAGCAATCCTGTATCTCTTCTAGCGAAGTTTCTTCAGTGACCAACTCTGAAGGTGAATCACACCACAAAGTGGTTGCAGCTGCCACACAGGGAATGCTAACAGCTACCTCAAAGAGAAAACCTGCTTTTAAAACACCTTCCTAAGATAAGACTGCAGCATCTAAAGGGATAGTGGTTCTTTTTGCAAGAGTAGATATGCCCAATCTACTTTACGAATGAGTTGCAGGAACAGGAAACTTTATTGGAATTTTAAAGATAGGACAAACAGAATACCCGGTTGTTCCCACTCTTTAGAAATAACCTGAGAAACTGGAAAAACTCCCTCTCATTTGGTAATAGGTTTTAACAAAAGATCTAGATGTTTCACTGACTGAGTTTCTGATAAGATTTATTCTTGTACCCCCCAAAGTCACTAGAACCTCATGTAGAAGAAACTGTAATTAACTACCCCTCATCTAAAGCATAGCAAATAGCGCTCCTACATCACTTCTGACTAAATTAAGCAACGGCTACCCAGTTAAACACAAGCAATACAGCTGCCAAATATGTTTAAAATAAAGTGTGCACTCAAAATAAAAAAATGCACTGTGCCCTGTACAGTCCTAGCAAAAATCGTCTAACGCTGTACAGTGTGAGCCTAGCTGAGAGTGTGTCTCCCACTCCCAACAATGCCACTGATAAGAGTGCCCCACAATTTTAAGTCCCCCTGGCATTACAATACATAAGTAGTACTGCTCTATAAAGTCTATGGACTGTGAGTGAAAAAATAACCTTCTGAACTTACCTGTGTCCAGTATTGAAGCCCATCCTAGTTAGGTAACACCAACTTATGATACTGACCAGGATGTGTCTCACATAGCCACCAGTAATTGACTAAAAGACCAGTCCCAGTGACCATTGCAGTAGGCTGGTGAGCAACTCCTGCAGAATTAGACTCACCAACCATGGTACACCTATAAACCCCTTTGCCTTATTCTCGGGCATTTGAGGGGGGATAACAGGCCTCACTGCATTTGGAGCATGCTTTTTAGAAAATATTTCAGCAATGAACCACTGACCTGTTCTTCTGTGAAGGCAAAAATGAAGTGAGAGGGATGTGTTGGGTAATTTTTGCCTGCCTCATGATGGAGGGAGTTTAATCCCAACTGTTATGGATTGTGGACTCTCACCAACTTATAAAAGAAAACACTAGGCATATTAAAGTTTTAACCTCCCGCCAAAACTTTAATTACCTTCCTCACCGTCCTCTTCTACTGCCCTGTTTTTTTTAAAAAGCGCGTCACAGATGAGACAGAGCTCCTGCTTGTACCATTGAATTCAATGTAGCTCACTACCGTGCTGGCTAAAGCTGTCGACCACTTTTCATAAAGATGTTTTTATGCTATGTATTTTAATTTTACTTCTTTATTAATATGTTCCACTAAATAAGGAGCACTGAAATTGCTAAATGTATAAATATCATATAGGTAATCTAATTAATCACATACAGAGATGTGTTCTTTTTTTAAGCAGCAATAGAGAACATTTAAATATCCGAAAAACATTTTTACTTTTAGTTTAATAATTACAGAGATCCTGCACAGTTGCACAACAACACATTAAAGTGACAGTAAACTCAAAATTAAATGTAAATTATTCAGATAGTACATGATTCAGATTTCCTGTAATGTCTATTATCAATGTTGCTAATGTTCTCTTGGTATACTTGTTGAAGCGTGGCTAGGCTGATAGGAGTTCAGGACTGTGCAGTAGTTCCATTTTAAATGCAAACTATACTTACTTAAAGGGACACTCAGGTCAAATTATATTTTCATGATTCAGATACAGCATGTCATTTGAAACAACATTCCAATTTACTTCCATTAAAAAAAATGTGCACAGTCTTTTATATTTACGTTTTTTGAGTCACCAGATCCTACTGAGCATGTGCAAGAATTCACAGACTACACGTATATGCATTTGTGATTGGCTGATTGCTATCACATGGTACAAGGGGAGTGGAAATGTACATAACTTTGAAATTTGTTATAAAAAAAACTACTACTCATTTGAAGTTCAGACTAAGTGCTTTTGCATTGTCTTGTTATTTTGCATTTGTTGATTATGCAAATCTAATGTGTTGACTGGTCCTTTAACATTTTTCAAAATTAGCTTTCCGATATGTTTAAATGTTGCTCTTACAATGAATGATATAATTTTTTTAAGTATCTCCCTTTAAAGATTTAAAAGATCTACAATGGAGACCCTTTAGTTTTTAGTAAGAGGTACTGCTAAGTTGGGGACAGAAGTCTTAATCTGAGAAGCAGCTTTACTGTTACTTTGTGTTGAACACTAATGTTCAATTTAAACAATTGTTGTAGAGCATTATTTGAGTTTAAATTCACTATGAAAACTTTATTCTAAGTAACTGTGTTGTTACAAATCTCACTAACCATAAAATCTCACCTGTAAGTAATGATAACCCCGCTCCTTTCCCTTAGCATCCTGAAGCATCAAAATCTTGTCTTGATGGTGGCTTCCCGAGATGGGATATGCCTCCCTTGCTTGACTGACAGTCATAGTGTGCCATGTGCTCCTCTTCAGTGTCTGCCCATCCAGTGACATGGACATCCCAGCACAGGCTAGGCACTTGCCCTCTCCACCTCCACCCTTTAGACTCTTTAAGGTCAAGTCTCTGAAGGCACTTTCAGGAGTGTCCACTCCGAAGGGAGCTCCGTGCTCCATGGCATGACGAGCTGACACCAGGAAGCTGCTGTCGCTGTCAAGGTTGTCATCAGAGCTCCACCACCCTGCCATCTTTGAGCGGTGCTTAGGTTCTGACTTTCGGTCTTTACTTTTGCTCCTCTTGCTGTGCCGAGGCTGGGAGTGCTGGTAGCCATCCCCACCACGCCCTTCATACCTGGTGCCATTGTACTCCCTCTTTGAGGGTGTCTCTAGGGAGTGGGATTTGGCAAACAGCTTCTGCACAGAGTGCACAAGGTGGCGTATGCGACTGGGACTCTCGCTGCGCTGCTCCGTGGTGCTGGTTCTTTGATACTGGAGGGTGTGGAAGCCGTCGTGGTGTAGGGGCATCTGTTTTTCAAACTGGTCCAGCAGGGTGGGGGGCAGGCGATTGATTTTGCTAGAAGTGTGAGCAATAGCGGCCATACATTCGTCACAAGAGTCGTACTGCTGGGGGTTATGGTGCATTCTGGGGTAGGTGCCACCACTGGATGTCCGGGGCTCTGGCATGTTCAGGGGACCACCAGGGCAATCTGGGGTTATGCCAGCAGTTCGAGAAGGACAATAGTGCAGATCCAGGGAACAAGACTCAGAGGTGCTGCGAGGGTATGACTTGCGTAGGTCTTGGCCGTGATGAGGGATATCCAGAGCTCTTTCTCTTGTTTCGGGGATACAGTGACATGGAGGCTGTGACTGGCTGCCTTCTCCATGGTAACCTTTCATCCTGTTAATACTGAAGAAGCGGCATCTTTCTTGCCCTTCCCAGCTCTCTGGGATTACCTAAAATGAGAACATTATAAAAAATGTAATTAAAATTATCTTCTTAAAACATTACATTTTTAGATAAGTTTTAAAATCTGTATGCCAGTATGGAGCTATCCTGGCCAATATATACAGTATTTCCATCAGTCATAATCACATAGCACAACACAGCCTTTGGCCGAAGGGCAGCATGCAGTCACTTGATGGCATGTGACACCATGCAGTATATGAGCTTGGATAGAGGCTGGGTATAATACTTTAGCATGATAGAGGGTGTTCCTTTAGTAGATTGTGATATCTTTTAATGGACCAACAAAATTAAGTTGTTTTTTTTTATTCCCTAAGCTTTCAAGACCTCACAGGTCTCTTTTTTAGATACATAATAGAGGGAAATGTGGAGCCAGAAGACTGTGAGTCATCCAGGGTACATAAATTTGATGGTAAAGTCGAGGGTCGTGTATATATTTCCATACAATGGAAATATGTTTAATAAAAGTGAGATTAGCTCAAAGGCAGAGCAAGA
This sequence comes from Bombina bombina, assembly GCF_027579735.1. Classification (NCBI taxonomy): domain Eukaryota; kingdom Metazoa; phylum Chordata; class Amphibia; order Anura; family Bombinatoridae; genus Bombina; species Bombina bombina. The sequence continues at coordinate 551,741,769 of NC_069501.1, read as the reverse complement.
GGGCAGATAGATTTAATGGTATAGTGATACAAAAGGAAACGTAATGATCAGGCAGATACATTTAAAAGTGGCACAATTGCTTATTAAATGGCAGTGTAAAAAGATAGATTTAATCATTTATTGTGGACAAACAGTTCATAAGGTAGAGGGAAAACTTGATGAGGCGATGGAGCAAATCAGTTTAAAATTACAAACAAATACCTATTTAGAGGACAGCAGAAAGTACTAGAGGCAGCTGTGCCTTTGGTGCATTCAAACCGAGCAGACAGTAGTTTTATCAAAGGTGTTGCCTGCAAGTTAACTAAGCACTTGCTTTTATATGGTGTAGGTGTTTTAAGTACTTTAGTTTCCCATTACTGGTGGCAGCATAAATTAATGAAGTGTGCAGATAAGTTGAAAGGGACATTCTAAAAGTTATTACAACCAGCACTGTATAACATCAGCTTATACTAGGACCTACGGTCATATACACTATAGTACTGAAAATTTGTTGCAAAAAAAAAAAAAAGTTTCTAAACCTGCAGAAGACTTGGCTCCTTTAGAAAAAAGTATCTAATAATTTTCTACAAAAAATTGCCATTAAAGGGACAGTCTAGTAAAAAAACAAAAACTTTCATGATTCAGATTAGGGCATGTCATTTTTTTTTCCAACAGAGAAGAGAAAAAAAAAAAAAATATAACAGAAGCAAGTAGAGCAGTACAAGGATTTTCCCACCACAGCGGGTAGTTCAAATAGGAAAAGAACATTCACATATAAGCCCATCCTGCGGGGCCTAATATAAGATAAAAAAACCATAGTACACATGTTACTTTGTTAATCAATGACAGATATAAAACAACATAAATATACCAGTTTCTGTAATATTACATAGTCAAAAAAGTCAGTTGGTTACTTTTTTAGCTTAATTTTTTGTGAACAAAACAAAAACAGACAGAAAAATCCGATAAAACAGAACAAAACAAAACAAAAAAAATTTTAAAAAAAAGGGAAAAGGAAAAGAATGGATGGAGCCGGTAGGTTACCATAGACCCAAAAGCAATACTAATTCTGAGTTCCTGAATGGGTAAATTAAATGATGAACTTCGTTGGAAGCAAGAGTTTTAATGAAAACCTGACCATTTCAGGAAGAACTTCCTTATATCATATTCATCATTAAGATCAGTATCAATCTGTTCTAGGATACATTGCTTCTTCAAACAATTCTTGTATGTATGTATGTGTCTTCAAACAATTCTTGTATGTAAGGGTCTCAAGGTGCTGCTCATTTTATCGACCACGGAAGGATGAAAGGCTGAGTGGACCTCGCAAAGGATCGAACCTGCAACCCTTGGGTTGCTACAGAGCTCAGCCACAGTGCCTTAGCATGCTGAGCTATCTGTCCGGCATTAATCTCTGGTATGCTAGGAGTCGCTTTCTCTTTCCATTTTTTGAAGATTAAGTATCTAGCTGCTAAAATAGCCATGTTAATGATTTTATTGTTAACCTGGAGATCCTTCACATCTGTCCAAAGAAACACTATATGCTCCAATGATAGAACCAGAGGAGAGATCCCCAGTGTTTTATTAAACCAATACTCTAGTTTCAGCCAAAAACGTCTAATTCTTGGGCAGTCCCAGATCATATGCACAAGGTTAGCTGAGAGGAGTGAACACTTGGGGAACTTGTTGAAATTAGGGTTCCCACACCTAGAACCTTTATCCGGGGTGTAATACGTCATAAAAAGAAGTTTAATATGTGATTCTCTCCAGGAAATGGAGAGGGAACTTGCATGGCCTCTGAAATAGAGGATTGAATAAGACTAAGATCCACATTACTTTGCAATGTCGCTATAACCCATTTAGAAGAAATCTTTTCCAGATTTGGGGCACCCTTGAGGGAACTTAATAGTTGGTAACAAAAGGAAATTGACATATGTCCATTTTTAACCAAAACAAGCCAATTCTCCAAACTCCCCAGGGACCTATTCCAGCCGAAATAATTTATTAATTTAAGAACAAAATGTCTTGCTTGTAGATAGGCAAAATAATTCTTTTGGGAAAGGTTAATTTCTCCCCTAAGAGAGGCAAAAGTTTTAACACACCTCCTATCCTTATCAAAAAGATGGGAAACATTATCAAGACCCAGGTTGTGCCACCTCTGAAAAAGTGCAGATTGCAGTCCTGCTTGAAATTTGGGATTTCCCACCAACGGCATAACATAAACTTAGAAACCCTGCAATCTAGAGCTAAGAGATTACATATCCTCCTCCAAGCCTGTAGTGAGTTAAAATAGTTCTGAGTTTTTTCACTTCATGAGGTATTGAGCTGAAGTTACAGTGAATAAGTGCTACAGGGAGATAAGGATGAATTACATTTTTATCCAGCTCATTATCTGTAACGTAATCTCTGGACCAAATCCAGTCAGTCATTATGCGCGCGAGGAAAACGTAATTATAAAGTTGAAGGTCTGGCAAGGCAAAACCCCATAATTCCTGGGAAGGGAGAGTTTGGCTAAAGAGATCTTGGTTTTTTGTTCTGCCAATTAAAACATCTTAGTACCGTATTGAACAACATAATATCTTTCCCTTTCAGGATCAGTGGAGTATTTTGAAGAACATATAGTAGTTTGGGAAGGAGAACCATCTTATACAAGGCTATGCGACCTGAGATGGAAAGAGGAATGTTTTGCCAGTTTTTCAAGCATTCTTTAATTTTATTAAGTACCGGGAAAATAATAGAGCTGTACCACCAGTCAGGATTAGAGGAAATTGCAATGCCAAGGTACTTAAATGAGTCAGAAACTACTCTAAAAGGTAAATTCATGGGTGACTCTTTAGTTTGCTTAATCCATATTAACTCTGATTTTGTAGTATTCACCCTATACCATGAGAAGGATCCAAATTGATCAATAATTGAGAGAAGCTTTGGTATACTGATTTGGGTATTTGTGGTATAAATAAGAATATCATCAGCATACAGGGCTATGTTAAGCTCCTTCTTACCTATCTTAATGCCTTCCATTTGCTGTCTAATCAGGATAGCCAGAGGTTCGATAGAGACATTGAAAAGAAGAGGAGAAAGAGGGCACCCCTGTCACGTTCCTTTTCTTAGCATTATATCTGCACAGAGACCATGCCATTTACTAACATATTTGTAGATGCCTTGTTATATAGGTTATCAATGAAGTTAAGGAACTTGCCTCTAAGTCCAAAGTGAGAAAAAGAAAATAATAAATGGTCATAGTGAACTGAGTCAAATGCCTTTTCAGCATCAATCAAAATAATTGCTAAGTCAGAGGTGCCCTCCCCCACCTCCCTGGCCCAGCTTCTCAAGGGTATTGAAATAATCTATAGTAACAAAGACTTCCCATATTTTTGCTGAGGAGTTCCGCTTAAGCAGGAATCCAGCTTAATCTTTATGAATAATCCTAGGAAGAAGAAGTTGAAGTCTCTGCGTTAGGATAGAGGTAAATAATTTATAGTCTGTGTTCAAAAGAGCTAATGGTCTATATGACTCTTTCTTATCAGGGTCTTTCCCTTGCTTTAAAATTAGAGTGGTAAAGGAAGCAGCAAAATTAGTTGAAACCGGATTACCCTCAATATACATATAATTAAATAGCATAGTTAAGTATGGGACAATAGATGGGGAAAGTATCTTGTAGAATTCATTGGGAAGAGCATCAGGGCCCCGAGCTTTGTTTAGAGAAAGATCCTGGATAGCTCTGCGTATTTCTAACTCAGAGATGGGGGAATTCAGGGTTTCAGTTATCTCAGGTAAAAGGGTTGGATAAGAGATTTTACTCCAGAAATCCTCACGCTCATGTTAATTTGAAACCTTGAGAGAATATAAATCTTGATAGTAATCTGAAAAAGCCTTTAAAATCTCTTCTGCCGTCATGAGAGTTTTTCCTTTGCCTTGAAGAGAATCAATCAAAGATGAACCTTTGTCTATCTTGACTAAGTTCACAAGAAGTTTCCCCACTTTATTACCATATCTAAATAGCTTAGCTTGAAGTTTTAAATCTTTCTGGGTGGCCCTGTATATAAGCAAAGTATCCCTTTCCTTTTTCGCTCGAGTATATCTTGCCCAACTCTCTGAAGTTTTCTCTAGAAAATATCGATTGTACGATTTGGACACAGACTTCAAAACTTCTTTTTGCCTTAGTTTGATTTTTTCTGTCCTGTTAATGCTGTAAGCTAATATCTCATCCCTAAGGACTGGTTTTTCGGCTTCCCCAAAGACAGCAGGTCGGTTAACATACTCCTGATTATGATATCGATATTCCTCATATTTGAGATTAAGCCAATTTTTAAACTTAAGATCTGATGACAAAAATGTAGGCAAATAAAACCGACGATTTTTAGAAACAAGATCACTGAAATGGAATTCAAGAAATATGGGAGCATGATCCGAGATGCAAATAGGAAGAATTCCTGATATAACTCTCAGTTTGCACAGCCTTTCATCTTAAAAAAAACAAACAGATAAATTCTGGAAAGTGTCTTGTGTGCTTTGGATAGGCATGTAAAATCTCTGGCGTCAGGATTTTGTAATCTCCATATGTTCCTAGTCCTAAGGTTCCGGAAGATCCTTTTAAATGTATTCAACTCTAAGTTATCCCTTTTACTCTTAAGACAGGACAAATTCTATCTTAGTCTGTCTAAAGGATATTCTGGTGCCATATTAAAGTCTCCCCCGAGTATCAGATAACCTTCTGAATAAGACAACATTTTCGCTTGGAGTGCTTCCCAAAACACTAAACTAAAGATGTTTGGCGCATATATATTACATAATGTGTACAAAGTTTTGGCCACTTTAATTTTTACCATTAGAAATCTCCCCTCTGGATCCACATTGATATGTAGAACTTCATAGTTTATCTTTTTCCCTATTAAAATCGCGACACCTTCTTTCCTCTCAATGCTGCGGGAGGAGAGGACTTGCTTAACCCATAAACATTTTAACTTTAAAACTTCCTCTGATTTTAAATGAGTTTCCTGGAGGAAAGCTATATCAGTATTTATTTTCCACAGGTGGGATATTATTGTCTTTCCGTTTAATAGGAGAAGTGATGCCTCCAATGTTCCAGGAAACCAACTAAAATCTACCTACCGTCTCCATCAGCTATAAGGAAGGGGAGAGAAAAAAAAAGGGGGAAAGGGGAGGGGGGGGGGAGAATTCCAAAGACACATAAAAAAACAACCCAACCCCAGCTGGCCCACCCTTTGCCCAGGGCCATGAGGAACAACCCAACAAGGGACTGTCAGAACCAAAAACAAAAGAAGTACATTTTTAAGCCTATGTAACTCATACATTAAACAGAGGGATATGTTTCAGCAACAAATTTTCCTGCATCTTTAGCAGAATCAAAAAAATGTATTTCATTTAGACATGTGCAGCCGCGAAAAATTCGGTTCAGATCGATTCGGACTGATTCAAATTTCGGTTCGGAACGATTCGAATTCGGAAGAAATCGAATGAATTCGTTTCGGATTCATTCGGATTCGAAAAAATTTGGTTCGCATTTGGTTCGGTTCGATTCGGTTCGAATCGATTCGGATTTTCGGATATTCGGTCACTGTGGGATGTGCTGTGTATTACACTAGTATACTAGTGTAATACACAGCCATCCGAATCCATCCGAATCTACGGAATAAATTCGAATCGATTCGGATTTATTCGGTAGATTCGGAACTACCGCAATTCGGAAATTCGAATCGATCCGAATCTCCGAATTCGAACAAATTCGTCCTAATTTCGATTCGGGCCGAACCGAATCGCACATGTCTAATTTCATTATCGACTGTTAACTTCAGCCTAGCTGGGTAAATTAGTGTAGCTTGAAAACCTTGATTAATTAATTGTGTGTATATTGGGGCTAGATCCCTCCGTTTTGCAGCTGTCTCAGCAGAAAAATCTTGAAATAACATTATTTTTGCATCTCCCAAGAAAATAGGTTGTTTTTATTTGAAAAAATTGTAGTAACATAACTTTATCCTGAAAATGTAACACTTTGGCAATAATTGGCCTAGGTCTAGTGTTCCCTTTGCCAGATAAAGGCCTACCTAGCCTGTGTACCCTCTATAGCACTATTTGTGGCTGAGATTGTGGGATCTGTAAAAGTTGCACTAGAGTAACAGTTACGAAATTATTGAGGTCCTCGTACTGCTTTTCCTCTGGCACCCCAATGATTCTGAAATTGTTCCTCCTGGAATGATTCTCTAAATCTTCTAGCTTAGCCTGAATTTTCAGGAGGTTGGGGCTTCTAGCTTAGTGTTCTGAACTACAGTGAGGTCTTCCAAATCAGAGATTCTTTGTTCTGCCTCTGATAATCTATTGGAGAATTGTCTGACTTAATTTGTTAAAAGTGAAATACCTTGCTTAATTTCATTCTTGAGAATATCAAATTAAAGAGCCAAGGCTTCAAAAATATGAACCACCAGTGACTGAATATCCAGCGGCTCATTGAGATGCGGGGGATTAACAGCGACAGAGGTCTCCAGAATATTCTTATTTTTTCTGTCTCTTTGTCTAACCGCCATAACTGAAGGAGAAGTTATAGAGTGAATATTTAAACATTTATCCATGTGCTTGTGACAGTGAGAAAAGTGAAAATCAGTTACCCCAATTGGTAAAAAAAGGGGGAAAAGTATAGGGCAGGGGAGAGCCCCCTAACCCGTTGAGGTGAGAGAAACCTAAAGTGAAAGTATTTATTATTTTCCGACAGGGAAAAAAAAAAAAAAGGAGAAAGACACCTTGCCCAAGTGCTTAATTGTGAACTGTGAGAATATAAAACAGAGAGAAAGAAGAAAAGAAAAAAAAAATTAGTGTCATGCTTACAAACTTTCTGAATCAGTTATGGAGAGTGACAATTCGATTATCCCAACTCGACAATATAGGGATCACCACCGGAGGGCCCTGCAGACAACCGTCATATCCGACCCCATCTTCTGAGCTATCCCTATTGTAGCAAGCCCAAAACAGAGGAATCAAGGCAGATAAGAGTAAGGACTATGAATTTAAAATTTCCTTTTACCTAAGTGTAGTATTTCTATGATCCTGAACCTTGAGAGAAAAAGAAGACTTGTTATAGTAAGTGACCTATCACCCCCAAGTATTCCTAGTGATAGGGTTCTAATGGTATAAGAAGATGGAGGGATTATTTTAACCCCTAAACCCACATTATACAAGTTTGATTTATACTAAATAGTAGTTATACAATAGTTAAACAACTTCATTAAGGGTTGAATGAACAATTAATGAATTAAGGGTTGAGGGAACAGTTTAACCCCTATACGTGAAAAAGAAAAACTGCTATGTACAGTTCATACAGATCAATGCAGGTGAAAGAACCAGCACAAGGAAGTTACAGTGCTACTTTTATGATACAACCTTGATTACCAATACCCATGCTAGAAAAAAAGGGTATACAATAGTATTTTTTAGTCCTCCTTTCACTGAAGAAGCAGGGGGGGGGGGGGGGAGAAAGAAGATTGACCTTATTTTCTAAACAGTTACTTGCGTGGTATTTGTATGAAGTTAGTTTGGGGTTATGCAAAGAGATTGTAGCTACCAGGTCACCAAGGTAGTGCAGCATCTCATGGGACAAATAACAAGGAAAGAATCCTGAGCAGATGAAGGAGCACAGACCAACCATTAAAGCCCACACTCTTCCCCGTGCGATTTCAAAGCAAATCATATACCCCTCTCGCCCAGACCACATAACCAGCTGTACAGCCAAGATCCAGAACCAGGGACTGCCACACTCTGGACCAAATCAAACAGCACCATGTGAACCTCTTGTGTCAAAGTTCCAAGTTCCACCTCGCACAGCACCGGTGGGAGGGGACGAACAACAGGGACCAGGCGAAACCAATGCCCAGACAGAGGCACTCCTGTAGCCCGACCCTGCCACTGACAGCTCATTGAGGGCCCAGCAATAGCAAAAAAATCAAGGTTAGCCCCCTCTCTCGCAGCACCCGTGGGAGGGGGGGAACAGCAGACCCAACAGCACCTTAATCCCAGGTAGGCCTCCAGTAATACCCCACGTAAGCCTCGTAAGTATAGGGCATGTAATTTTAAAAAAACTTTACAATTTATTTTTATTATCAATTTTGCTTTGTTCTCTTGGTATTCTTAGTTGAAAGCTAAGCTTAGGTAGGCTCATATAATTTCTTAGCCCTTAAAGGCCGCCTTTTATCTGAATGCAATTCACAACTAGAGAGCATAAGTTCATGTGTGCCATATAGATAACATTATGCTCACACCCCTGGAGTTACCTAGGAGTCAGCAATGATTGGCTAAAATGCAAGAATGTCAAAAGAAGTGAAATAAGGGGGCAGTCTGCAGAGGCTTAGATACAAGGTAATCACAGAGGTAAAAGTGTATTAATATAACCGTGTTGGCTGCGTAAAACTGGGGAATGGCTAATAAAGGGATTATCTATCTTTTTAAATAACAAAAATTCTGGTGTAGACTGTCCCTTTAAAGTTAATGGGGCTTTTTGTAGATAAATCAGTTGATAGGTCTTTCGAAAAGATTGGGATCTATCCCCATATTTAAAAACTACCTCTAACATTTTAAACATAAATAGAATGTATGTTTAATAATGGGGCACAATTTTTTTTTCCTTTTCAGGATGAAATTGTTTATATTTTAGGATAGTTTGAGAGTGACAGCTTTTGATGCACACTAGTGTCTTAGGGGCCTATTTAACAAAGGTCTGTCGGTCTGTCGCTCTCCGTATTCAGCATTGCACCAGCAGCTCTTGTGAGCTGTTGTTGCAACGCCGCCCCCTGCAGATTCAGCAGGGGGGGTGTCAATCAACCCGATCGTACTCGATCGGGTTAAATTGCGGCAATGTCTGTCCGCCTGTTCAGAGCAGGCAGACAGGTTATGGAGCAGCGGTCTTTAGACCGCTGCTTCATAACTGGCGTCTCTAGCGAGCCTGCAGGCTCGCCAAAAACACGCACCCTCATGCTCCATCCAGAGCTTGATGAATGGGCCCAAAACCTGTATTTGACATTCTAAAACAAATGTTAGCAATGTATTAAGTAATCTTCTACTACACATTAATATATCACAACTTTCTGGTGTTTAGACTTCTCTTTGGACTTGAAAGTCCATCACTCCTGTAATAGGAGAATTAATCAAAGACAGATCCATTCCCCTGATAAAGGAAAATAAGGATTATCTATAACAAATTTATTTTCAAGATGAAATATTAGTCCGTTCAGGTCAACACAGGTTTTTGTGTAGTGGACATTTGAGGTTTTTAGTCAGAAAAATAATGTAAGCAGTTTAATATGGTTACCTCCCAATAATGCAAGCAGGCATTAAAAGTCCACCATCATCAACTTGTCACAAGTAATAACAAAAAAAATAAACAGATAAAGAGTGAGGAAACCAACACTTAAGAATATTTTTTATCCTTTGATAATTATAGTAAATCTTATAGCCTAAACCAAAAACAGACCCCACCCCAATTCTTTAAAATTTTCTAAGACAGTCAGATCTATTTGAAAATCCTGCAATAACCCACTAATAAGTTTTTATTAATGCATTTATGGCACCATAACACCCTTTTAATACTTGCATGGGAACAATTCCACACCACTTTTCAAATTCATTAAAAATTGAAATAAAAAATAAATAAAAATACCAACAATTTTTTTTTCTAATTTTTTTTTTTCCCATATAATTTTTATTAAGGTTATTATAAACATATACAGCTTATGAAGAGTTGCCAAAACTTACTTGTTACAAACGTTGGGATATCATTCACGATAATAGACAGTGTACAATCAGGTAAATACAGATTCAACATTCATTCAACATGGGATTCATTTTCCTTTGCCTACGAAGTAGGTTCAATGGTGTCATGGGGGGGATACGGGTGTGAAACCAAAGGGGTGAGACTGAAAGGAAAATAAAGAAATATAAGTTTAAGACCGGATTGGTACGGGAATATATCACCACTGGACCCATATGGTAAAAGGACTTATGCTGTATCTCCCCTCTGGGGTTGTTGTCACCACTGGACAGAGACGGGTAAGGAGTAGTGGATATGACCCGCTCACACATGTAGAGCGGGAAAGGGTGAGGGGAGATACAATCAGCAGGGAGATATTATGGGAGCTGACAACCCTATAAACCAGAAACCAGGGGATATTATATTAAACATAATTATAATTAGATAGGTAACCCATGCATTCTCTACCAAATCTCTTTTCTTGTATATGTGGACACATTTTTCAGAGTAATGGGGGTGTTATCAATTTTCCCTAGAGTGGAATCAAAAGATAGACTAGAGAGAAGGTATGCCTCATGTTAAAGGTAATGGTCACTCTTGGACCTCTGATATTATTGCAAAGTGGCTTGAGGCTAAAATAGGGATTATGCAACAAATGAAGTAGTATAAAAGGGGAGTTTCTATGGGATGTATTTTCCTATGCTTACAATGTAAGCCCAATGGAGTGGGGGGGGGGGAATTGTGAATATACTTGGGAGAGAAAGTTAGCAAAACATTCAGCCAAGGCAAGAAAAAATCTCAATAAACCTTATTGTGTCATACTACCAACTGTGCTTCCTAATTGTTATTTGTACCGTAGAAGATCATCTCCTTCTTGTCAGTGCCTCCCACCTTGTATTCTGTAGTGGAGCTATCCGCACTGTGAGACTGGATTAAACACCAATAAATTGGTGGGGGTTCGGAGGAGGAGCTATACTCTAATGAATATTAAAATGTGAAGTAAGGTTTCCCTCTTCCCGTTGGCATCTAACCATATGGAAGGCCGATGTAGGTGTAAAAGTGTGATGTAGCCATAGCATATCATAACATCCCCATTTCTATGGAAAAAAACCTTAACACCCAGGTACGGGCCCTATACCCAGGCATCAGGTAAAGTGAAGATGTTAGTAGTCGGAACTTGGAAAAAAGATAGGGACCAGGATTTAACTTTAAATTAGGTGTGGTATCAAGTAGGTTGCACATCTTCTATCCCTCAATCCTGTAGGACATCATTGAAATCAACAACATATGGTCAAGTAATGGAACAATGCTCTCTTCTGCATCTATATAGCACATTATACAACACTAATTAATGGTCTGTTAATGTGATGACATAGGTGACAGATAGTATTTGGTGAATAGTATAGGGGGTTTATGTATAATAGCGTACATGTAAACATGTATTAATTCAGAGTTAGGATTCAGCCCTATCAACTATGGAATACACCAGATTAGCTAGTTTACAATACAGGAAGCAATTGTAGTTAGATTACCCTTGTTAGGGGATTGAAATAATATCCTGTCAGCCGATTTTGTAAATATAGTAGTTGTATAGAACAGTTAGTAAATGATCTAAGGGCTTGACTAATATATTATAGTAGGAGTCTAGTGAAGCCAATGACATCTAAGCTGTTGACATTTGATACTGAAACATAGTTTCAGCTGAACCGTACTTTAAGATTTAAGACAATATAAGCAGCACAAAACAGAGAACAGTGACCAAACCATGTTAGCAACTATTAAGATGAAAACAGCTCCCAGCCGTAATCTTATGTAGACATGTTCAAAGTCACACAATTGCATATGTATTTTATAGAACCAAATATTCTGCCTAAAGTATCGTGAGTTATAGCTAAACTGAAAAACAAAATTATATCGTGAAACCAATAACCAAATGAGAAAATAATGTACTATACACTTAAGGGTCTAAGCACTGCATAAAAAAGGGCAGTTGAAATAAACATAAGGACTGCTTATAAAAACAATTTTTCAATCTAACATAAACTGTACTTACTATGTGAATGAAGAATAGGTCATGTATGTCTGACTTTAGAAAGATGCAGTGTTCATGCTGATTTAGGTTTAGAATTCACCTAACTATGGGGAAAAATATATTTAGGCTTATACAATCTAAATATGGCCGACTTAGAGACACAGTACATCTAGTCTCGCAGCAAAGGACAGAGGAGATAAACTTATATGAGATAACATGAGTATATATATATAAAAAAAAATCTACATTAAGTACAGCGTTTGCATATATTAACATCAAAAGAAAAGAAAAAAACATGTAACATATAATCAGTCTTTCACCTCCTTGTTAGTAAACCCTTTAGATCCGGCTATCGGCCTTAAAGCAATTTGGGGTATTGGAGGGTAAGGTAAGCTCTGCAGCTCAGTTCATGTCCCATTCTTCAAGCAGGGCCTGGAGATATTGTCCATTATAATAGGAGTAGTTAACCTATCCCTCTTCGGGTAATAGTAGGAGCGGGAGGAATAATGAAAGGGGGAGAGCCCTTAGAGTAAAAATGAAGCCGTACAGTGGCCATAAAACAGTCTCTCCAATCCGCCGTTAGGGCAAACACTGACTTAATCTCAGGAGCGGTTGGGTCCAGGACCATCTCACCGTCGCAAGGATTTTGGGGAATGTATGAATCCGCCTTTCGAGCGTGAATGGAATGCTGGAGTGGGCCTCCATGTGACTCAGGTTTCGATGGCCTCAAACCACAGCTGCCGCGATCCGATAACTGGCAGTTTCTAGGGTAGGTCTCCAGGGCAGCATCAGATAGGCAAACAATTGCCGTCTTCTTCTGCATCGGTCTTGCAAGTGCTAGATCATGATCCTCCTCTCGTATCTCCCCGCAATATCTTCTCTGTTAGCTGTTTCTAACCCTTCAGCCTCTACCGGGTTTAGCCGGTTAACATCTTTAGAAACTAGGTTCCGCTCTAGGGTCACATCTCCTTGTTTCTGTGAGGAGCTGATTAGGAAGGGAGTAATATCTTCCGGTCTATCCAGATCTATCGGGAGACCACCTTGAACATTTGGGGTAAGCAGATAGCCCGTAGGATGCTTAGGGCTGGTATATGTAAATTCAGTGCCCCTTGTTGTCTCCGGCAGTATGGCGTGTTTATTGCAGGTGAGTCCAATTCTCTGAGGAGTGATTCCTCTAACTTCGCACAGAGTGTAATCAGTATAGTAGAAATATCTTCCATGGTGAGGATTCAACTGTAAGATCCCGGGTCAGCAATGACTCAGATGGCTATTTTTGTCGTGTTGATGCGGGTGAATCCAGTAATCTAGGCCTCCAAAACGGCCATGCAATCCCATCCAGGGGTAAAAAGTTAGAATGCTAGCAAATTACATGTTCTAGACTCCAACCCGGTATCTACAACCTATATTGCCATACATATTTTATAGATGGGTTATAAGTATTGTTCAATTTTAGCCATTAATCTATAAAAAAAAAAGCCCTGAAAAGTCAGGAGCTCTCATGGTGCCTGTCCTGCTGCTTTTGGCTGTCGGTCCCGCCCCCCTCTTTTTTTTTCTAATTTTTGTTTTAAATTTTCAGATTCCACACTCATGAGCTTATGAAAAAAAACACAAGTGGTTTTGAGCATGCTGTGTTGGCACATCAAACTACTTTGTTTCCCACTGTTTATGTCATTGCACATACTTTGTTCATGCTTTTTTCATTTGAAAATTATACTGCAAATGGTTTTTATAGGTTCAGTAAATGTCTCTTGCTTTTGTGTAAACATTTGTGATTGTCCCACGCTACCTAAAAAAAGCCAAAAAAAGCAAACACTTTAACCTGAGTCTTTAAAATGTTGCAAATTGCCTAAACTACCTATATGATTTTCAGGTTACATTATTTGCGGTTTGGCCTCTCAAGAGAGAGTTTAACAAAGCACAATTTTTGCACAAAAAAAAAGATGTTTCTTATTGTCCTATTAAAATGTGAAACTAATGCACAAATTAAATATGTTCATAAGAATGTTCATTTATCCTTTCAAGTAAATGTTAGGACATCGTACAATTATTCTAAATGATACAAAATGATTAATTGCACTTAAAAGTGATGCAGTGTAGCTCTTAAAAATAAATCACCTGAACATCTCTATGTAAAAAAGGAAGATATTTTATCTCAAAATTTCCTAAGTATTCACACCCCACTGTAAAGAGATTTTTAGCAGCTAATCGGGATGTTAGTCCCAGGACTTGCAAGGGAGTGTGCATTTGGGATGTGCAGGCACAGTCGTGTTATTTTCCTATTCAGTTTAAGAAAATGTACTATGAAATCTCATTAGATTTCAGTAAAAACAAATATTGACCTCAGCATCGTTGATGCTAATTGGCTATTGTGTTTTTTTTTCAACTTGCAGCTGGACAGCAGCTAAAGTATAACTTCACATACACGTAGGGGCCGATTTATCATATGTCGGGCGGACATGATCCGCAAAGTGGGGCAGTCTTCAGAGGCTTAGATGCAAGGTAGTTGAAATCAAATCATAAAAAGAAAATGGCGCTTCTGCAGCTGACACTATTTATACAAGAATATCTATATATGTCTCCAAACAAGTTTTATGCATATACTGTATATGTCTCAAAAACTTAAAAAGCTCTACTATTGTGTATAGTTCCTACAATAATGACATAAGGGTGTGTAATTAAGGATTTATTTAAATGTAAACGATATTCAGTTCATCAGCATAGAATATACAATCACATATAGGGACGTCTCCCTTGAAACAGCTAGCTATTTTCCAAAATCAGTTATCCAAAATATATATATCAGAATATTTAACGATTAAAACATTAAAAGTCACAAAGTCCGGTTCCACAACCACCTTTTTTCAAAACCACCTTTTTCACTTTTACTCTGACCCAAATTATATCGCCAGAAACGTATTATCCCAGCAGCTTAGAGTTGAGAATTGCTGCTTAGCGAAAGTGTATACATATACTCAATCCTGGAAAATCACACTTGTACAGTTCCCACAAGTGAATGCCGTATCGGCCGTTTTCAACCTTTGGGGACAAAAAATGTTTTACCTTTGCTGCATCACGCTGTTCTATTAGCTTGCCAAATGGAAACCGGGAGTTCCTCTCAACTTGACTCAAACTTAGAGTAGAGGTCACTTGCTCCTCTGTTCCTGTGCAATGATATGTGTGATTGGTAGTACGTACGGTTACGTGACCTGTATGTTCCTTCTGATTGGTGCAAATTTGTTTTTCTTATTTGGTGGGTTAGAAGTGAAAAAAAGTGTCACAAACTTGACAAAAAAGCTTTGGTTATCACACTGGCACCCCACGGTCCTTCGCCTTTGACGCGCTTCACCAGTGTATAGAGCTTTATCAAGATGCTTTTGCTGTGTTAGGGGCCACTTCTAAATATCCTTAGGGTGCTTGTGATTGGTTAATCTTTTTTCAAAATTAAATGTGGAATCAAATAGTTCATAGATGGTTTGTAATAAGGTGGTATTTTTATAATACATAGAGAACATCTTAAACAATTCATATAAAGTGATATTTGCATAATAAAGTGATGTATGCATATTAAACTGATATGTGCATCATAAATTGATCTTATTTTGTTTATATTTTATAAATAGGGACATAATTTAATATTGCATGTATATACACACAAATATACAGATTTATCAAGTGATAAGTGAATGTTGATATATATATTTTAAAATCCATATAACTCATATTACAAAATAAGTCGAAGACAAATATCAGTGATACTTATAATTGGAAGTGTAGTCTTATTCATATCTAAATGTTCTCACTATTTTTCTCTCAAAGACTTATTTGGTTTAAAGAAATCTGTTCACATCTATCTCTGAATTTAAACCCCTAGGTTGCAAAGTTTTCATCTTATATATCAACTCCGCTTTTTTGTATAGGAGTTTTTCATCCAAGTCACCTCCCCTCCAATCTTGTATCACTTTCTGAATTCCACAAAATTTCAGATGTTTGGGGTTATTATTGTGGACTTCCCTGAGATGTTTATAGATATATGCATCATGTTTCCCATTTCTTATGCAACTTAACCCCTTAATGACCAGCGTCGTACCCTTTATGGCGATGGTCGTTATGCCCGATCGTTGGTGGGTGGGAGCAGCTGCAGGGAGGTGGGTGGGCGGCCTATCGCTGGACTAGTTCCGGTTGCTGTGCCGGAAAGGGGGGCAGGAGCGCGCACGCGAAGAGGACACACGCACGCAACCGATCAACAGTCTGGCAGTCCCAAGTACTGCCTAAGGGAGAGGGTGAGGGAGAGGGAGGGGGGAATAATTGATTTGAAATCGATCTTAAAGGGATATAATACTCATATGCTAAATCACTTGAAACTGATGCAGTATAACTGTAAAAAGCTGACAGGAAAATATCACCTGAGCATCTCTATGTAAAAAGCTCAGTAGAGTAAGTTCTGTGTAAAAAGTTATACTCAGCTTGCTCAGCTGCAGGTAAAAAAAATAATAATGAAGAATTGAACAGCAGCCAATCAGCATCAGCAGTGCTGAGGTCATGAACTCTTTTACTGTGATCTCATGAGATTTCACTTAACTCTCATGAGATTTCATTGTAAACTTCCTTACACTGAATAGGGAAATAAGATAAGCGTGCACGAATGCTCGATCCTCCCTCTGTCCAAGGACAGACATACTGATTTGTTGCTTAGAAGTCCTTTACAATGGGATGTGGCTACTGAGAAACTTTTGAGGTAAAAAAACAGAATTTATGTTTACCTGATAAATTACTTTCTCCAACGGTGTGTCCGGTCCACGGCGTCATCCTTACTTGTGGGATATTCTCTTCCCCAACAGGAAATGGCAAAGAGCCCAGCAAAGCTGGTCACATGATCCCTCCTAGGCTCCGCCTACCCCAGTCATTCGACCGACGTTAAGGAGGAATATTTGCATAGGAGAAACCATATGTTACCGTGGTGACTGTAGTTAAAGAAAATAAATTATCAGACCTGATTAAAAAAACCAGGGCGGGCCGTGGACCGGACACACCGTTGGAGAAAGTAATTTATCAGGTAAACATAAATTCTGTTTTCTCCAACATAGGTGTGTCCGGTCCACGGCGTCATCCTTACTTGTGGGAACCAATACCAAAGCTTTAGGACACGGATGAAGGGAGGGAGCAAATCAGGTCACCTAAATGGAAGGCACCACGGCTTGCAAAACCTTTCTCCCAAAAACAGCCTCAGAAGAAGCAAAAGTATCAAATTTGTAAAATTTAGAAAAAGTGTGCAGTGAAGACCAAGTCGCTGCCTTACATATCTGATCAACAGAAGCCTCGTTCTTGAAGGCCCATGTGGAAGCCACAGCCCTAGTGGAGTGAGCTGTGATTCTTTCAGGAGGCTGCCGTCCGGCAGTCTCATAAGCCAATCGGATAATGCTTTTAATCCAGAAGGAGAGAGAGGTAGAAGTTGCTTTTTGACCTCTCCGTTTACTAGAATAAACAACAAACAAAGACAAAGTTTGTCTGAAATCCTTAGTAGCTGCTAAGTAAAATTTGAGAGCACGAACTACATCCAAGTTGTGCAACAAACGTTCCTTCTTTGAAACTGGAAGAAAACCAGGTTTAGTACGCAAAACCACCTTATCTGCATGGAACACCAGATAAGGAGAAGAACACTGCAGAGCAGATAATTCTGAAACTCTTCTAGCAGAAGAAATTGCAACCAAAAACAAAACTTTCCAAGATAATAACTTAATATCAACGGAATGTAAGGGTTCAAACGGAACCCCCTGAAGAACTGAAAGAACTAGGTTGAGACTCCAAGGAGGAGTCAAAATTTTGTAAACAGGCTTGATTCTAACCAGAGCCTGAACAAAGGCTAGAACATCTGGCACAGCTGCCAGCTTTTTCACAACTATCTTCTATGGGTATAGTGGCGCGCTTGTGTAGAGTAGAAACCGCCCCCTCGACCTTGGGGACTGTCTGCCATCAGTCCTTTCTGGGGTCGACTATAGGAAAACAATTTTATAAATATGGGGGGAGGTACTAAAGGTATACCGGGCCTGTCCCATTCTTTACTAACAATGTACGCCACCCGCTTGGATATAGGAAAAGCTTCGGGGGGCCCCGGGGCCTCTAAGAACTTTTCCATTTTACATAGTGGTTCTGGAATGACCAGATAATCACAATCATCCAAATTGGATAACACCTCCTTAAGCAGAGCGCGGAGATGTTCCAACTTAAATTTAAAAGTAATCACATCAGGTTCAGCTTGTTGAGAAATGTTTCCTGAATCTGAAATTTCTCCCTCAGACAAAACCTCCCTGGCCCCCTCAGATTGGTGTAGGGGCCCTTCAGGAACCATATCATCAGCGTTCTCATGCTCTACAGAATTTTCTAAAACAGAGCAGTCGCGCTTTCGCTGATAAGTGGGCATATTGGCTAAAATGTTTTTGATAGAATTATCCATTACAGCCGTTAAATGTTGCATAGTAAGGAGTATTGGCGCACTAGATGTACTAGGGGCCTCCTGTATGGGCAAGACTGGTGTAGACGAAGGAGGGGATGATGCAGTACCATGCTTACTCCCCTCACTTGAGGAATCATCTTGGGCATCATTTTTACTAAATTTTTTTATGACATAAAATACATATAGTTAAATGAGAAGGAACCTTGGTTTCCCCACAGTCAGAACACAATCTATCTGGTAGTTCAGACATGTTAAACAGGCATAAACTTGATAACAAAGCACAAAAAACGTTTTAAAATAAAACCGTTACTGTCACTTTAAATTTTAAACTAAACACACTTTATTACTGCAATTGCGAAAAAGTATGAAGGAATTGTTCAAAATTCACCAAAATTTCACCACAGTGTCTTAAAGCCTTAAAAGTATTGCACACCAAATTTGGAAGCTTTAACCCTTAAAATAACGGAACCGGAGCCGTTTTTATATTTAACCCCTTTACAGTCCCTGGAATCTGCTTTGCTGAGACCCAACCAAGCCCAAAGGGGAATACGATACCAAATGATGCCTTCAGAAAGACTTCTCTATGTAACAGAGCTCCACACACATGCAGCTGCATGCCATGCTGTCCTCAAAAACAAGTGCGCCATACCGGCGCGAAAATGAGGCTCTGACTATGATTAGGGAAAGCCCCTAAAGAATAAGGTGTCAAAAACAGTGCCTGCCGATATAATCATATCAAAATACCCAGAATAAATGATTCCTCAAGGCTAAATATGTGTTAATAATGAATCGATTTAGCCCAGAAAAAGTCTACAGTCTTAATAAGCCCTTGTGAAGCCCTTATTTACTATCTTAATAAACATGGCTTACCGGATCCCATAGGGAAAATGACAGCTTCCAGCATTACATCGTCTTGTTAGAATGTGTCATACCTCAAGCAGTAAGAGACTGCACACTGTTCCCCCAACTGAAGTTAATTGCTCTCAACAGTCCTGTGTGGAACAGCCATGGATTTTAGTTACGGTGCTAAAATCATTTTCCTCATACAAACAGAAATCTTCATCTCTTTTCTGTTTCTGAGTAAATAGTACATACCAGCACTATTTTAAAATAACAAACTCTTGATTGAATAATAAAAACTACAGTTAAACACTAAAAAACTCTAAGCCATCTCCGTGGAGATGTTGCCTGTACAACGGCAAAGAGAATGACTGGGGTAGGCGGAGCCTAGGAGGGATCATGTGACCAGCTTTGCTGGGCTCTTTGCCATTTCCTGTTGGGGAAGAGAATATCCCACAAGTAAGGATGACGCCGTGGACCGGACACACCTATGTTGGAGAAATCTTTCTTTTTTACATAGAGATGTTTAGGTGATATTTTCTAGTCAGCTTTTTACAGCTATGCTGCATCACTTTCAAGTGTTTAAACATTTGGGTATTATGGCCCTTTAAGGACCTGTACGTCACTGCAGTCCTGGGCATCTCTCTGACGCAATTTCGCTCAAAGAGTGAGATTGCGCTATTTCTTCATGCTCCACGAGTAGGGCACTGCAGAAATAGATATGCAGAGTTGTCGATGCAGAGAGGGCCACTCTGTGGCCCTCTCTGCATCGCACAGCGATGGTTCTGATCGTTGGTGGGTGGGAGGAGCTGCTGGGAGGCGGGTGGGCGGCCCATCGCTGGACTAGTTCCGGTTGCTGTGCCGGGAAGGGGGGTGGGAGCTCGCGATGGAGGGCGGGAGCACGCATGTGAGGGGGGCGCACGCACGCAACCGATCAACATTCTGGCAGTCCCAAGTACTGCCTAAGGGAGAGGGTGAGGGAGAGGGAGGGGGAAAATAATTGATTTGAAATTGATCTGGGAGGGGGAGGGGGTAGGATATTGAGGGGGGCAGCTACACTATGGAAAAATTGGGTAAAAAAATAAAAAATAATAAAAATGAAAGCTGCCAGTACCTAAGATGGAGGGATGTTAAGAGAGCTGTTTGGGTGGGGGGGGTATCTAGAGGTTGAGGAGTTAGGGGGAACCTACACTGCAGAAACTATTTATATATATTTAAAAAATGCTTTAAAAAAAAAAGGCTTTTATTTTAGTACTGGCAGGCTTTCTGCCAGTACTTAAGATGGTGGTGACAATTGTGGGATGGGGGAGGGAAGAGAGCTGTTTGAGAGGGGCCAGGGAGGGGAGGGATCAGGGGGAGGGATGTGTCAGGTGGGAGGCTGATCTCTACACTAAAGTTAAAATTAACCCTACAAGCTCCCTATAAGCTCCCTAATTAACCCCTTAACTGCTGGGCATAATACAAGTGTGGTGCGTAGCGGCATTTAGCGGCCTTCTAATTACCAGAAAGCAATGCCAAAGCCATATATGTCTGCTATTTATGAACAAAGGGTATCCCAGAGAAGCATTTACAACCATTTGTGCCATGATTGCACTAACTGTTTGTAAATAATTTCAGTGAGAAACCTAAAATTGTAAAAAAAAGTGAACGATTTGTTTAATTTGATCGCATTTGGTGGTAAAATGGTGGAATGAAATATACCAAAATGGGCCTAGATCAATACTTTGGGTTGTCTGCTACATTACACTAAAGCTAAAATTAACCCTACAAGCTCCCTAATTAACCCCTTCACTGCTGGGCATAATACACGTGTGGTGCGCAGCAGCATTTAGCGGCCTTCTAATTACCAAAAAGCAACGCCAAATCCATTTATGTTTGCTATTTCTGACCAAAGGGAATCCCAGAGAAGCACTTACAACCATGTATGCCATAATTGCACAAGCTGTTTGTAAATAATTTCAGTGAGAAACCTAAAGTTTGTGAAAATTTTTATTTGATCGCATTTGGTGGTGAAATGGTGGCATGAAATATACCAAAATGGGCCTAGATCAATACTTTGGGTTGTCTACTAAAAAAATATATATACATGTCAAGGGATATTCAGGGATTCCTGAGAGATATCAGTTTACAATGTAACTATCGCTAATTTTGAAAAAAAAAATTGTTTGGAAATAGCGACGTGCTACTTGTATTTCTTGCATTATAACTTACAAAAAAATCAAAGAACACATAAACATTGGGTATTTCTAAACTCAGGACAAAATTTAGAAACTATTTAGCATGGGTGTTTTTTGGTGGTTGTAGATGTGTAACAGATTTTGGGGGTCAAAGTTAGAAAAATTGTTTTTTTATGTCCCATCATATTTTATAATTTTGTTTATAGTAAATTATAAGATATGATGAAAATAATGGTATCTTTAGAAAGTCCATTTAATGGCGAGAAAAACGGTATATAATATGTGTGGGTACAGTAAATGAGTAAGAGGGAAATTACAGCTAAACACAAACACTGCAGAAATGTAAAAATAGCCTTAGTCCTTAAGGGAAAGAAATTCTTTGTCCTTTTTTATCTGTAAACATTTTATGGAAGTCCACAATAATAACCCCTGAATAATAAACATCTAAAATTTTGTGGAATTCAGAAAGTGATACAAGATTGGAGGGGAGGTGACTTAGAGGAAAAACTCCTATACAAAGAAGTGGAGTTGATATTCAAGATGAAAACTTTGCAACCTAGGGGTTTAAATTCAGAGATAGAAGTTAACAGATTTCATTAAACCAAATAGGTCTTTGAGAGAAAAATAGTGAGAACATTTAGATATGAATAAGACTACACTTCCAATTATAAGTGTCACTGATGTTTGTCTCTGACTTATTTTGTAATATGAGTTATATGGAATATATATATCAGCATTCACTTATCACTTGATAAATCTGTATATTTTTGTGTATATACATGCAATATTAAATTATGTCCCTATTTATAAAATATAAACGAAATAAGATCAATTTATGATGCACATATCAGTTTATTATGCATACATAACTTTATTATGCACATATCACTTTATATGAAACGTTTACAGTGTTTTTTATGTATATATATAAAAGCTTTATTAAATGATGCTCTTATTTTTTATTTTTAAACTTTAATGAAATAGAACTTGTTCTCAATGCATGTATCAGTTTATTTTGCATATGTCACTTTATTATGCACATATCACTTTATATGAAATGTTTAAGATGTTCTCTATGTATTATAAAAATACCACCTTATTACAAAACATCTATGAACTATTTGATTCCACATTTAATTTTGAAAAAAGGGTAACCAATCACAAGCACCCTAAGGATATTTAAGAGTGGCCCCTAACATAGCAAAAGCATCTTGATAAAGTCCTATAAACGGTCAAAACGCTTCGAAGGAGGACCGTGGGGTGCCAGTGTGATTCCCAAAGCTTTTTGTCAAGTTTGTGACACTTTTTTCACTTCTAACCCACCAAACAAGGAAAGCAAATTTGCGCCAATCAGAAAGAAAGTACAGGTCTTGTGACCGGCCGTACTACCAATCACGCACATCATTGCATAGGAACAGAAGAGCAGGTAACCTCTACTCTAAGTTTGAGTCAAGTTGAGAGGAACTCCCGGTTTCCATTTGGCAAGCTAATAGAACAGCGTGATGCAGGAAAGGTAAAACATTTTTGTCCCCAAAGGTTGAGAACGGCCGATACAGCATTCACTTGTGGGAACTGTGTGATTCTCCTGGATTGAGTATATGTATACACTTTCGCTAAGCAGCAATTCTCAACTCTAAGCTGCTGGGTTAATAAGTTTCTGGCGATATAATTTGGACCAAAGAGTAAAAGTGAAAAAGGTGGTTTTGAAAAAAGGTGGTTGTGAAACCAGACTTTGTGACTTTTAATGTTTTAATAGTTTAAAAACGTCTTTTAGAATCTGTTTTATTTGTGCGGTTGAGTCCAATATATATATTTTGGATAACTGATT
The DNA here is from genome assembly GCF_027579735.1 of Bombina bombina. Lineage (NCBI taxonomy): Eukaryota > Metazoa > Chordata > Amphibia > Anura > Bombinatoridae > Bombina > Bombina bombina. The sequence goes on along the minus strand of NC_069501.1, from coordinate 551,718,711 downwards.
TTGGAAAATAGCTAGCTGTTTCAAGGGAGACGTTCCTATATGTGATTGTATATTCTATGCTGATGAAATGAATATGTTTACATTTAAATAAATCCTTAATTGCACACCCTTATGTCATTATTGTAGGAACTATACACAATAGAAGAGCTTTTTAAGTTTTTGAGACATATACAGTATATGCATAAAACTTGTTTGGAGACATATATAGATATTGTATAAACAGTGTCAGCTGCAGAAACGCCCCTTTTCTTTTTATATTGATTTCAACTACCTTGTATCTAAGCCTCTGAAGACTGCCCCGCTTAGCGGATCATGTCCGCCAGACATATGATAAATCGGCCCCTAAGTGCATAACAAACAATGGAAGGGAACAGCTCCTTTTGAATGGTGGGTGCTCGTGAAGACAGGTGAACTGCCAATTCACCTCAAAATGTCCACAAAGAAGATGATGTCCACAGCACTCCAAATAACAAAATCTTTATTTGAGGACTTACAATATCAGCTATTTTAAGTCCTTAAATAAAGATTTTGTTATTTGGAGTGCTGTGGACATCATCTTCTTTGTGGCCCCTAAGTGCATGTGAACAGTTATACTTTAGCTGCTGTCCAGCTGCAAGTTGGAAAAAAACACAATAGCCAATTAGCATCAACGATGCTGAGGTCAATATTTGTTTTTACTTTAATCTAATGAGATTTCATAGTACATTTTCTTAAACTGAATAGGAAAATAACATGACTGTGCCTGCACATCCCAGATGCACACTCTGTTGCAAGTCCTGGGACTAGCATCCTGATTAGCTGCTAAAAGTCTCTTTACAGTGGGGTGTGAATACTGAAATTTTGAGGTAAAATATCTTCCTTTTTTACATAGAGATCTTCAGGTGATTTTTTTTTACAGCTACACTGCATCACTTTCAAGTGCTTCAATATTTGGGTATCATGTCCTTTCGTGGCTTTCTTGAAGTATTTGGTAAGTTCTTGTTAATCAACTCTATCCTCTCATGTTTTAAATGTGATGAACTACTTACTGGACACCATTGAACTGAAAGAACGGTTCACTTACTTTTTGGAAACTTTTGGTTCCCTGAAATAACTTTTATCAATCTCTTCACACCTATTTTATGCATAAAGGCTTCTCTTGTCTGGATGTCTGAGCAAACTACCTATTCTAGAATGATCTTGGTCTTGAGTCTGTATGAACGTATCACCATCCTCACTGTAGTAGACATATTTAGTAAACTTTCATGAACACTTTACAACAATACATCCACATTACTCTTTATATCTCCAAGGTGACTGGAAAGCACCTGTTCATATCCTAAGTGGTTTCTAGTGAAATGCTTGTGCAATGCCGCTCCCTGCTCACTGACGAGTGACGGCCAATCGGCCATTAGCAGGGGCTGTCAATCATCCCGATCGGATCGGGACAATTTCAGTCCGCCACCTAAAAGGTGGCGGAGAAGTTAAGGAGCAGCGGCCTTACGATCACTGCTTCTTAACATCCATTTCAGGCGAACCTGAAACGATGGGCGTAGAATGCAGCATCCACTGCTTAATAGATCTACCTCTTAGTTTCTAAATTTCATACAAAATTGTTCAAAACCAACATAAACCTTCACAGTTCATAACAAGAGCACCTTAAAATAATACATTTAATAGCAGTTAACAAATTCTAGGGTTTGTAGTGTTAATTTCTGCATCTGTTTTGCAGGCATCTATGGTGATTACTTTTTTAAAGCAATAATAAGATTTGTTATATAAAATAATGCAGTTCAAGCATATAATTATGATCAAGAATATAATATTTAAAATTATAGAATTTTTAAGCATAAACTACATAAAGAGAAATCATCAGCTTATTTTACTGAGCATTATATTTGCTAAGTGTCTCTCCTTAACATAAATCATATTAGTGAACTCCCCTTAACGAGATACACAGTTCCCAAGGTTAATATAGCCTTTAAAAGGACATGTTAACCAAATGTTAAAGCACTTAAAAGTGAAGCTGCATAGCTGTAAAAAGCTGATTAGAAAATTTCACATGAACATCTCTAGGTAAAAAAAGGAAGATATTTTACCTCAAAATTTCCTCAATAGCCACATCCCATTGTAAAGAGACTTTAAGCAGCCAATTAGGATGCTAGTCCTAAAACTTGCAAGGGAGTGTGCATTTGGCATATGCAGACAGAGTCCTGTTATTTCCCTACTTAGTTTAAGTTTACTATAAAATCTTGTGAGATTAAAATTAAATCTCGTGAGATCACTGTAAAGTGTGACATGAGAACTGTTGAAGCTGATTGGCTGTTTTTGTTTTTTTCATGCAGCTGACAGTAGCTGAAGGATACATGTTCACAGAGCACTTACTGTTGTGAGATTAAAAGGGCAGTAAACTTACATACTAATGTTATATAATTCTGCACACCTGTTGAGGGTTATTTTTCAACATTATATTGTATTGTAGGTGTTTCTCCATCACATCTAGAACACTACATTGGGCTAGATTACAAGTGATGCACTGTTGTGAACAAACGATATTGTATTTTTCGCTTTTTGCACGCAACGGAAATAGCATGCGTATTAAGAGTTATAAGTAATTGCCTTGGCTTAAAAGGATATGAAACCCAAACTTTTTCTTTCATGATTAAGATAGAGCATGCAATTTTAAACAACTTTCCGATTTACTTCTATTATAAATTTTGCTTCATTTTCTTGGTATCCTTTATTGTGCATTACTGAGAGCTAGCTGTAAGCCAATGACAACAGGCATATATGTGCAGGGACTACTCAGCAGCTACCTATCAGCTCCTGAGCCTACCTAGGTATCCTTTTCAATAAAGAATACAAAGATAACAAAACAAATTAGATAATAGAAGAAAATTGGAAAGTTGTTTAAAATTGTATGCTCTATTTGAATCATAAAAAACATTTTTGGGTTTCATGTCCCTTTAACCGCATTTGAATTTAATGTGCATCAGGTTAGCCTAATTTTAGAGCTCTGGTTAATTGTTACGCAAGACTACAAAGTTGCACAAAACACATCAAAAATACATTTAACAGTAAAGTTATGAGATCTCAGGTGTTCGGAAAAAAAGGTCTGAAAAGGGGCGTTAACATATATATGCATACATACACATGTCTAAATACGTATAAATATATATATATATATATATATATATATATATGTGCACATATGTATTTAAATATTTATGTGTTTTACAGTATATTTACTTTACATATTTAAAGGGACATGAAACCCAAGTTTTTTCTTTCATGAAAGAGCATGCATTTTAAAATAACTTTCCAGTTTACTTATATTATCTTATTTGTTTCATTCTCCTGATATCCTTTGTTGAAAAGCATATCTAAATAGGCTCAGTAGCTTCTGATTGGTGACTGAACATAGATGCCTTGTGTGATTGGCTCACCCATGTGCATTGATATTTCTTCAACTAAAGATATCTAAAGAATGAAGCAAATTAGATACTAAGATTAAATTGGAATGTTATTTAAAATTGTATTCTCTATCTGAATCGTGTAAGAAAAATATGGGGTTTCTTGTCCCTTTAACATTCCAATGTTTTTCAGTTACAGGATAATGTTCTTTTTATTGTAAATACATACATATTTATCTGTATATCTATTCATACATTTATCTATCTGTATATCTATTCATACATTATCATATATATATATATAAATAAAATATATATTTAATCATACAAAGTACATTATTTTCTATGTGAAGAACATAGGAATGTAAAATATGCGTTTTGCGCATCAGGTTTTGCGTTTTAGATTTAACGCGGCTGGGTTTGTGCACATGAAAGCTTAGTAATCTTAAGGTGCATTAATGAAATATTATTTCTAAAATATTTTAAAATAATAATAACAATTATTTAAAATGACTAAACATACTCAGACATCCCAACCTGCAAAAACTAATTTCAGGGAGGGGGCTTCACCCGCTACTGCGCCATCCCCCCCCCCCCCCCATTATATATTGAACACCTTGAAACCCTAAATAAGATAGAGACTTATCACTAAAGTAGCTTCCCACTAAAGTCACATAAAAAAGTAGCTTATTGCACAACCACATACAACAAACCTATTTTCCAGTGATTGTACGCTTGTTGAATGTAAAATATTTTAGAATACAAAGTTTAATTACGTGCAGTAAATAAGGTAGTATTTGTATTTTTGTTTATTAAAATCAGTGGGGGCTTTTTGGTTACTGGTGCATGAGGGTTCTATAACGTCCCAGCAACTAAAGGCATTCCTTTAAGAAACACTTTTCCGGATTTGGGCCACAATGGATCATAGTACTTCAGGGATACTATAAAAAATATTGATTAATGATATGGATTATTTAGAATATTTTACAGTATGTTTAATAATTTATTTATTTTTTTAATATTTTTATATTTTAAATTTAATATTTTACTAACGCTCCTTAACATTACTAAGTTTTCATGTGCATATATACAGTATATATATATAAAAACCTGAATCACATGCCCAGGGTGCAACAGATAGGCAAATAGAGAGTAATGAAGAGTGCACTCGCCAGGACTTTTTCAAAGTTTATTCCAAATATGTGAACGTTTTTCGGGGGGATTATCCCCTTCCTCAGACATACAAAATTACAATATGAGCAAACCCACACCAGACACCCTTAAAAAGGTAGGCCAGCCAATCACCTGCTCTCCAGTATATGGTGCCACCCACAAGTGAAGACACCCCCCTGGCAACGAATGAGGCTGGCCCAATACAACAAATAAATAAATAGTGCACAAGTGAACAGCAGGTCATAATAAAGCATAAACAGGGAAATATCAGGCCCATGGGAACATAGATCAAGGCACAGATCAAGTAAACCAAAAAATCCAAAAGAAACCAAACATAAGAAGTTAAGCACATAATAAGCACATAGGTAAAACACATCCTCCAAGTGATTATAAACACATGCAAAGCCAGACAGATCAGAAATAAAACTGGCAATATATATCATAACTGTACATATGTAAAGCAATGTGTCCGCTAAGTTGTATGTAAGCCCAATTAAATACAATCTAAAAATTGTGTGTATGTTGCCCTTTAATTGCGGTTTGCATAGGAGCTCATAGTAAATCATAAAGGCTGGAAGGCAAGTGAGCATACCGGTATCTGAACCAGGACCTAACGCTGTGAAGAATCAAGGGGGGTCAGACAGTTACAGAAAAACCGGGAACAGTGGTATATTCAAAGTGAGCGCAACTGGCCGGTTGCCATAGCAACTCAGCGTAAACAAAATGACTAACAGCTTAGAGGGGAGTACAAACTGATTCTATGTAGCTCATAGGGGGCCGCTGAACACAAACAAACTAACGACTTAAGCCAAAAAGGCAAACTAGTAGCATTCATAGAAAGTTTATGACAAATGTAACAACACTGCGCTAGTATGTTAAATAAATAGTGTGTGTGCGCCAGATGTCAGTATTCAATTGGAGAAAAAAATATGCAATTGGGGCAAAAAATATATATACATACATGGGCAATAGCAGACATGCGTGTGGGCCAGAAGAAACACATTGTAGAATGCAAAATGTTCTTAAATGATAAGGGAAGCCTCATAGGGCAGAGTAAGCCTAAGACCATAAATGAAATAAAAATAATAACTATAGAGGGTTAGAGAATCAATTGTGTCAAGACAAAAATAGCGCAACTAATAAATAAATCACTCACAGAGGGGTACCAATAAGCAGACACCAGTATCTATCAATTGCAAAAAAATGTCATAAATATTTAAGCCAGACTCAAGGGGGACCCCACAGACACCTATAAAGCAGAGATTGACTCCTACCTTTTGGAACTTTCGGGGCATAATATCATCTCCCAGAACACTTTGGAGTTTCTACTAGTGAACCACCCCATCATCCCAATCCTTTACACTCTACCCAAGATCCATAAAAGCATGGTGTCCCCTCCTGGCAGACCCATTGTCTCTGCTATGGGTTCTATTCTTCAACCTATCGCACGATTCGTGGATTACTACTTGCAGCCTATGGTCAGGGACATGGAGAGTTTCCTACGTGATTCATCAATGCTCTTGGATTGCTTGTCCACCATTTCTTGTACTGATAAAGACCTGCTGGTGACCCTTGATGTCACCAGCCTTTATACTGTAATACCTCACCATGATGGCATGGAAGCTACAAGACAACATCTCCTCCGTTACCCCTATGTGGGGCCACCAGTGGAGGTATTAATCCACCTATTGGAATTCTGCCTAACAACAAACTATTTCAAGTTTGAAAAACTTTTTTACCTACAAAAACAGGGGACCGCCATGGGGTCTAATGTGGCACCCTCATACGCCAACCTTTACATGGTGCATTTTGAAACAACTGACACGGACCTATTCAAAGACAAGCGGATTAAATTTTACAAACGCTACATTGATGACCTGCTGCTGGTGTGGAGCGGATCAGAACAGGAACTACTCATTTGGTTCCAACACCAACAACAGTGCGTCTATGGCCTTGAAATTCAAAATTAATTACTCTTTTACTTCAATAGATTTCTTGGATGTACGTTTATTTAAGGATTGTGAAAAACTACAGTCCACACTATTCAGAAAAGAAACTGATAGGAATTCCCTTTTATCCTATACATCCTGCCATCCCCCAGCGCTTAAGAGCGCTTTGCCTAAATCGCAGTTACAACAAGTCATTAGGAATAACACTCTGGACTCGCATAAAGATCTTCAATTAACCGAAATGGCCAATTTACACAACGGGGCTATCCTCCAAAACTTCTGACTCAACAAAAATCACAACTATTGACTAATGAGGATACCAATAGGGATGACAAAAATACCCCTAGGATGACCTTAGTGACTACTTACACTGGGGACAAGCAAATAATTAGCAAACACCTACAGGACAATTGGCATGTCATCAACACGGATCCTGCTTTACCGTTTCAACAGATGCCCCCACCCCGGATTGGCTTTAGGAGATCAAGATCCCTAAGGGACATATTAGTAAAAACCGACGCTATCAAAAGTTAAAGTAAAGGTACCTGGCTGAATTTAGAGAAAAAGGGCGTATTTAGGTGCATAGGATGCTCTACGTGTAGCGCCTTGACAACTGGTAACTATTTCACGCATCCACATAAGAGGAAAAAGTATTTCCACAAGTACAGATTGACCTGTACCACCACCCACATAATCTATCTGCTACACTGCATTTGTGGCCTCTTTTACGTGGGTAAAACGGCAGATGACCTACGCACAAGAATGGCTAACCATCGGTCTGCCATCAGAATGGCTATTAAAAATGGGACTTCTGAACAACCGGTGGCACGACATTTCGCCAACTACAACCTTACGGTCAAATACCTCAGGTACACTATTATTGACCATGTTCCCCCTCTTAGTTTTGGAAGTGACAAAAATACCCTTCTACTTAGGAAGGAAGCTCGTTGGACTTATGTTTTGGAGACCCTCATACCAAAAGGGCTCAATACACATCTAGATTGGCAGGTGTGTTTGTGAATTTAGCCCAGCGACTACTGGACTCTTGTTGCATGGTTTCTGACCGTACACTGCATAATATTTGTATAGTCTTAATTATTTGTAAATATATGTAAATATTTGTAATGCTTAAATATTCATATTTATACTGCTGAAATATCTGTAAGGCTTAAATATTTATGACATTTTTTTGCAATTGATAGATACTGGTGTCTGCTTATTGGTACCCCTCTGTGAGTGATTTATTTATTAGTTGCGCTATTTTTGTCTTGACACAATTGATTCTCTAACCCTCTATAGTTATTATTTTTATTTCATTTACGGTCTTAGGCTTACTCTGCCCTATGAGGCTTCCCTTATCATTTAAGAACATTTTGCATTCTACAATGTGTTTCTTCTGGCCCACACGCATGTCTGCTATTGCCCATGTATGTATATATATTTTTTGCCCCAATTGCATATTTTTTTCTCCAATTGAATACTGACATCTGGCGCACACACACTATTTATTTAACATACTAGCGCAGTGTTGTTACATTTGTCATAAACTTTCTATGAATGCTACTAGTTTGCCTTTTTGGCTTAAGTCGTTGGTTTGTTTGTGTTCAGCGGCCCCCTATGCGCTACATAGAATCAGTGTGTACTCCCCTCTAAGCTGTTAGTCATTTTGTTTATGCTGAGTTGCTATGGCAACCGGCCAGTTGCGCTCACTTTGAATATACCACTGTTCCCGGTTTTTCTGTAACTGTCTGACCCCCCTTGATTCTTCACAGCGTTAGGTCCTGGTTCAGATACCGGTATGCTCATTTGCCTTCCAGCCTTTATGATTTACTATGAGCTCCTATGCAAACCGCAATTACAGGGCAACATACACACAATTTTTAGATTGTATTTAATCATTTTTTAGATTGTATTTAATTGGGCTTACATACAACTTAGCGGACACATTGCTTTACATATGTACAGTTATGATATATATTGCCAGTTTTATTTCTGATCTGTCTGGCTTTGCATGTGTTTATAATCACTTGGAGGATGTGTTTTACCTATGTGCTTATTATGTGCTTAACTTCTTATGTTTGGTTTCTTTTGGATTTTTTGGTTTACTTGATCTGTGCCTTGATCTATGTTCCCATGGGCCTGATATTTCCCTGTTTATGCTTTATTATGACCTGCTGTTCACTTGTGCACTATTTATTTATTTGTTGTATTGGGCCAGCCTCATTCGTTGCCAGGGGGGGTGTCTTCACTTGTGGGTGGCACCTTATACTGGAGAGCGGGTGATTGGCTGGCCTACCTTTTTAAGGATGTCTGGTGTGGGTTTGCTCATATTGTAATTTTGTATGTCTGAGGAAGGGGCTAATTCCCCGAAAACGTTCACATATTTGGAATAAACTTTGAAAAAGTCCTGGCGAGTGCACTCTTCATTACTCTCTCTCTCTTTCTCTCTCTCTCTCTCTATATATATATATATATGCAAAATAGAAATGGCTGCAGCACTCCAAGTTGTTTTTTTATAACATTTTTATTACAAGCAGTGAAATACAGGCGACGTTTCGGGCTTCTGCCCTTTCTCAAGCCAAGTGATTAGTACATAATCCAACTCCACCTTTTATAGGCAGTCCATGTGACACAACACAGGTGTAAATAATTACAATTGTGATAATACATATTCTTTCAACAGAATAAAAATAATCAATAAACAGTGATTTTGTTTCATAATCATAACTATGCATTTTTTATACAAAAAACCTTGTGATTTTCAACTTATATAATTCTTTAAACACCTTCTTATTGTTAAATATTTAGTGTTACAATGAGGAAAATATAAAGTGACCTTAACAGTTCATTATCTTATCTGTGAATTATGTGAGATAATTTCATGTTAGTGATTTTTCATTACCATTCATTTATACTATTTAAAAAAATCTTTATTTTATTAAAAACAGTAATCAAACTAACAATTAAATTCTAATCTTGCAAGATATGTTTTTTCTCTGATGGATGTTAAACAGGGGAATGCATACACTCTAATATTATTTACTATATGTAAACCATAACAACAGCATTCAAAATAAAACCCTTATATGTTTTTCAAACAACCTATTTTTATATTATGTTATTCAGCACATCTCTTTTTTCAAGTTGTTCTCTTTTCTTTATGTGAATCTTGATCTAAATCATAGAGAAAAAGTTTACAGTAAATTATCACAATCAACTCATTATAGAAACAAGAACAGGTTATAATCTTTATTTAAACCTTTGGGGTGCATGCTTTCTAATCTATTGATCCAAATAACCTCTCTCTGCTGTAGTTTTTTAACCCTATCCTGTCCCCTTCTCTGTATTGGAACATGTTCAAGGATTTGAAACCTTAACTGGTTAACATTATGGTTTTTCTCTTTAAAGTGTGCAGATACAGGCAAATCTGAGATGGCCTTACGTATGGTGTATTTGTGTTGTGTGAGTCTGTCTTTCATTTTTTGGGTAGTTTCCCCTATGTATATTAATCCACAGGGACATTTTAGAGAATATATGACATGATCCGTTTGACAAGTAAACAAACCATTAATCCTATATTTTTTACCCGTGTATGGGTGGACAACCTCACTGCCTTTAATCACACAGCTACAATGTGAACAATTATAACAGGGAAAAGTGCCTTTCTTTTTTGAAAATGACATTCTTGTCTTACTACTACCTATATCAGTTTTGATTAAATAGTCCTTTAAGTTTTTAGGTCTTTTGTATGATAGCAAAGGAAAAGATTGAAATTCTTTTATATCCTGATAATTATTTTTTAAAATATGCCAATGTTTTTTGACAATACCAGATATCTGCTTACTATTGACATTGTATGTACTCACAAATGGGATTCTCTCCATCTGTTTGTTTTTCAATGTTTTTTGTAAAAGTTGATTACGAGGGATTTGATTGACCTTTTTTAATTCATCATCTAATATTTTTATCGGGTAACCCCTTTGTTTGAATTTTAGTCCCATTTCAAGTAACCTTCTATTACATACATTTTCATCGCTCACTATTCGTTTAACACGAATGTATGTTCCAATACAGAGAAGGGGACAGGATAGGGTTAAAAAACTACAGCAGAGAGAGGTTATTTGGATCAATAGACTAGAAAGCATGCACCCCAAAGGTTTAAATAAAGATTATAACCTGTTCTTGTTTCTATAATGAGTTGATTGTGATAATTTACTGTAAACTTTTTCTCTATGATTTAGATCAAGATTCACATAAAGAAAAGAGAACAACTTGAAAAAAGAGATGTGCTGAATAACATAATATAAAAATAGGTTGTTTGAAAAACATATAAGGGTTTTATTTTGAATGCTGTTGTTATGGTTTACATATAGTAAATAATATTAGAGTGTATGCATTCCCCTGTTTAACATCCATCAGAGAAAAAACATATCTTGCAAGATTAGAATTTAATTGTTAGTTTGATTACTGTTTTTAATAAAATAAAGATTTTTTTAAATAGTATAAATGAATGGTAATGAAAAATCACTAACATGAAATTATCTCACATAATTCACAGATAAGATAATGAACTGTTAAGGTCACTTTATATTTTCCTCATTGTAACACTAAATATTTAACAATAAGAAGGTGTTTAAAGAATTATATAAGTTGAAAATCACAAGGTTTTTTGTATAAAAAATGCATAGTTATGATTATGAAACAAAATCACTGTTTATTGATTATTTTTATTCTGTTGAAAGAATATGTATTATCACAATTGTAATTATTTACACCTGTGTTGTGTCACATGGACTGCCTATAAAAGGTGGAGTTGGATTATGTACTAATCACTTGGCTTGAGAAAGGGCAGAAGCCCGAAACGTCGCCTGTATTTCACTGCTTGTAATAAAAATGTTATAAAAAAACAACTTGGAGTGCTGCAGCCATTTCTATTTTGCATATTAATACCTGTCAAGGTGAGACAGCGGCTGCTTGCACCCTTACCGAGGACAGAATTGGTGCTGGACGTTAACTTGTTTATATATATATATATATATATATATATATATATTCTACCCTGGAGCCCTTTGCAGTTAAATACCTGATAACTTTCACTATTAATATTTAATAACGTATTTAACTGTGAATCTAGTGTAAATATTTTACATTCCAATGTTCTTCAGATAACAGAAAATGTTCTATGTATTTTTAAATAGATATTCATATATATATATATATATATATATATATATATATATATATATATATATATAGTATTAATATATATATATGTGTATATCTATACTAATAGATATATATATATATATATATATATATATCATATACTGTGTTTGTATATATATATATATATATATATATATATATATATATATATATATATATAGTATATATATTTATATATAGGTATAGATATAAATTTAGCATAAAAACATATAAATTGAAATTTATTTAAGAATAAATGGAACATATTCTTCTATGTGAAGAATATCGGAATGTGAAATATTCATATTTCAGGTCGTTATTAGCGCTCTTGAATAAACGCGGTGAGGTTAGTGCACGAGTATGTTTTGTTTTTTCTCTCTCGCTCCATTGAAGTCTATGGGGTAATACATTAATGCTGTCATGATATTCAAAGTTCCACTTTTTGCGCGCATCTGGTTTTTGTTTGTTCACTAACTTTTTACTTTCAACTAATAATACGAGCACAACCCGATGCGCGCAAAAAGCCTCCATCTAGTGATGGTATCGCTCGAGCCGCAGCGCTGATTTGCACTGCACTTGAATCTAGCCCATAGTGAGATAATACAATACTGGCGAGACTTCTGAGGTCATCTCACCAGAGTGCTTTAGATCATCTGCCATTAGATTCTTGCTGCCAGAAGAGAACATGCTGGTTTATAGCATACCAAGAGTTAATTAGGTAGCTAGGCCCCTGATTATACAATGTGTAATAGATAGAAGCCATCTCTTGAATGTTCCATGTAACTGGTAACCAGTGTGGAAAATGGAGGAAGGGTGTCACATGACAAAATTTGTGACATTTTGTATTAACCAAGGGTGTTAGAGTGGATTTCCTGGGAGATCATAGTGTACTGCAAAAATACACACACAGTGTTACCAGAACAAGGATGAGGCAAGGTCACCTGTGGGCTGACACTGACTACATTTTTTAAATTATGGCTTGGAATGTGGCTGATGTCTGATATTTTATGGAAAGTCTACTTGCATGCATTTTTTACTGAGGTTTATAATTTTGATCCTCCACATTCTAAATCAATTAGTTGACCTTGTTGTAGCTTAATTGACATCAGTCAGCCTTCCCCTATCACAGGTACCTCTATGTTATCAGGGTTTTAACTTAAGCCAGCTGGATCTTGTCCACCCTGGAGATCAGAAAGGCGTTTATTGATTATTTAATTTTGAATAGTCTAGCTTCACTTGTAAGAGGAATATATTATGGTATCATCTGCTTAACAGTGATAGCATAGATCATGTTGCCTTATACTATCTCCCATTTGAAACAAATATACCTCAAAGAACATGATATATAAGATGGATCCCTTTAGGACTCCACGTGCTATGCATAAAATGTGTGCAGAGGAGTGTAGTCCAGAGAATACGCTAAGGAATCTGTCAAAATGGAATGAATTTAACCATCTTAGGATTGTACCATCCGGCCCCTAGCCATCCTGAAAGTGGTTAAGTAAGATGTCATGGTCCAAAGTCTTCAATGAAGAAGGGAAAGCTCAAAGGGTTGATATTATACCCTGCCCCTATGTCTTTTGTCATTAGGATGGCATTAAGTATGCACGTAAGCACAGTTGTAAGTACTATGGGGAAGATTTACCATTGTGCGGATGGACATGATCCACTGTAGCGATCATGTCCACCGCACATCGATAAATGCTGACAGCATACGCTGTCGGCATTTATCATTGCACAAGCAGTTCTGATGAACTGCTTGTGCAATGCTTCCCCCTGCAGGGGGTGTCAATCAACCCGATCGTATAAAATCTGGCAGATTGATGTCCGCAGCCTCAGAGGCAATGTATGAGTTAAGGAGCAGCTGTCTTAAGACAGCTGCTTCTTAACTACTGTTTCTGGCAAGCCTAAAGTCCCACGTGGAAACAGAGGCATTGGGGCCGATACAGAGCTTCTTAAATCGGCCCCTATGTCTTAAATCCTGAAACCTGACTATAATGATTCATAAATACTGTTTTTGAAAACCAAAATTCGAGTTGGGTTGCAATAATTTTCCCAATGAATTTTCCTAGAAAAATAAAGTTTTTTTTTTTTTTTTTTTTGTTTAATTTTTATTGAGGTAATAATTTGGCATATAAACACAAAGTTGCAGCAGTATACAATAGAAATCCTTAAATTTGCTTTTAACAGGGTACAATGTGTAAGTTGCATATTAACAATCATTATACTGGATCTCAGTTGCACTATGCATAGCAAAGAAAATAAAACATAATCGCCTGCTGCAAGAATAAGAGAAATAAACAACATTTCAAGAAAATGCCAATAAAAGTCTAGAACCTTCTTATTTATCTAAGAGGCCACTCTTGGACCTCAGGACAAGAATATTAAACAACTATAACAGAAGGTAACCCCAGAAATAAGAGGCCTCTCAAGGGCCACATACTGAAAACCTCAGATTTTATTATTATTACGCTATATATTGTAAGCTTAAAGTAATTTAGTAGTTAGTTTTTTATTTTTACAAGATGGTCATAGTGAGAATATCATTTTGCGTTGAAACTAGCCTTGCAGAGTATGTAAATATAATTGAGGTGCGGCACAAAGAAGATAGGCCGCGTAGCTAATCCTCCTACAAAAGGAGGCTTATTATGGGGGGAATGGGGGGGGGAGGTGGAGAAGTGAATATAATGAATGAAATATATGGTTTAGGAACTATGCAGCTCATTATGGGTTAAGGGAGAGCTACTAGAAAAATGCAATAATTAGCCAGTGCTAAGTAGGCAGGCTGTAGTGTTACAGGGCGACAAGGTCATATATAATCAGCTATTAATGGGTAGTAAGCTGCAGAGAGATTCTAACCTGCTGGCAAAAGCTAATTCTAAACAGGAGCAAAGAAACTATAGAGAATCATGGTAAATTAAACCTTTGTAAAAGAGTTATAAAAGTGAATTATTTCAGGAGTCACAGGTAAAGGGGATCACAAACATTAGGATTTCGATCTTTAGAGACAAAATTCCCTGTTAAAAAGGAGTACACCAGCTAGCGTTTTTGAAGGCATAAGTAAAACAACATCAACATGTCTTATATCATCTTAACTTCAAACATTCACATGTGGCTCATTAATATAGTCAGGCAAACAATGAGAAATAAGCATATTTTTTAAAATGCAGACAATGAGGGTACATTTCAATGAGTGCTTCTTGCATACAATAAACAAACTGGAGAGTAAGACTGTAAAAAACTTATAGATAATAAAAAGGCTTGAAGGAAACATCGAGTGCAAATCAACTTATGGAGGACAGTCCAGAAATAAGCAAACATGCTGTCTTTGTGGTCAGAGTCAGTCAAAAGTCCTCAGTAAGTGCAGTGATCGTGGTATAATTCAGGGCTGACCCTTAATGAAGACAAATTACTAATAAACAATATTTCTATATTACATTAAACACCACTAGTACAAGGCAGTTTGCCTATATCAGTCCATAAATATATAATTATGCGGTGCAAAAACATAGGTGTCCAAGTTATTAACAGAGTCTCTCCAAGACCAGCACACAAGCCATCCCAAAGTGCACTGGTATAGCTAAACAAAAGAATGTCACCCACTCCAACAGGGTAGAATGAGTTGCAGCAGAAGGGTCAGAAGGGATAGCGGGAAGAAACAGTTTGATGGCAAGCACCTATATCAGGAACGAGTAGTAACAAACCGTGTCTCAAGTTGTAACCGTAGGTTCTGTATTAGAATAAGGCAATTCCCAGGACTATGCTCTAAAGTAAGCCGACTATATGAGACCATATAAGATGGGTCTGGGTATAGCCGACTCCCGATCTCACATTCCTGGTCTCCTAACCAATGCCCTTAGGGTGCAAAGCTTCTATACTTGGCTGAAGAGGCCACTCAAGGGGACAATCTGGAGGGTTGCCCCTCTCGTCGGTATCTATAGTAAGATTAACAGGTGTGGGCTCACTCATTTTGTCGGCTGCAGTATCGAGCAGAAGAAGCGCTCTCCACGCGTGACAGCCAGCTGCAAACGCCATCTGCCTCTTAGCTGTAAGTGTGTTCGGGAGCGAGGCGCAGTCCGCTCCGGGGTCTGGCTCAGTTAGCATGGCAGGGCAATCTTCCGTTGCAGCCTCCGCAATCTCACCCCCCACATAAACAGCTCGGTCTTTTTGGCTGCATAGAGGAGACTCGGTATAGGGAGAGAGTTCAGGCGCGGAACACAAGGGCTCAGAAGTTGGTGATACGGTATAAATACCCTGATCCAAGACAATGTTATCAGCAGTCAGGATAGGGGTAACAGATATAAGTGGGCTTATTCCAGCACAGCACTCCTCTAGAGCCAATTCCATCCTCTCATAGTGCTTATGTATGAGCTGCGCCACAGCCCGCTCCCAAACTCTAAGGGCCTCCATCTTGATCATAATTTTAGAAGAATTCTCTTGCTCAAGTATGTCCACTTGCACAGTTGCTTGGATCCTCAATATTAGTAGGGAACATGAAGGCTCCTTATAGCCCTAAAAGTCAACATCATAAGGGTAAATAAACACTTTAAGGCTAGTTAAGGCCAGGAGCTATACACAAGTGCGTCCGTCTCCCTCTGCAGTTGGCTCCGCCCCCCGAAAAATAAAGTTTTGAGATAGACCTGCAGTTCTTAATACAGTCTAGATCCAATGTGTTTTTTTGTAGAAGAGGAAAGAGAACAGCTTCTTTAGTGGTATTGGAAAAAGCCTTGTCTACAAAGTAAAATTACTGAGTCATTTTGATGAAGACTGGTGAAATTACATCCATGCACTCTATTAATAGGTGTGTTAATAAAATATCCAGATTGTAGGTTGTGGTACACATTCTTCTGATTGTCTGTATATCTTTATCACATATATCATCAAAGAATATTCAATAGTGGGGATTTGTTTGTATAATTCCTACATTTTTTGAAAGTGTTTGTCCAATGGAAAAGAAGCAAAGGCTGTCACATTTTGACTGGGTCAAAGTTGAAACAGTGTTTAGTTAGGTAAGTACGCAGAGTCCTAAAGAATGGATGGTCTGATCTGTTACTTGCTTTAAACAAATGTTTGACTGGCTATTTTCAATCCTTCATTTAAGATGAATTTCAAATATTACATTCAAGTCAAATGTTGTATAAGCTGCAAAATGTCAAATACTCACTAAATTCTAATATTCTTATTTTTTTTAATTCAAAGGGAAAACAAACGTTAGAACTTGTCATAGATGAACAAACATGCAGACAATTATAATTTTTCCTTTTTTCGAAACATTTTCCCATCCCTATAGAAAATAATAATTGCACAAACTCTTTAAATGTACAATATCTGGCAAACAAAAGAGAGGCGCTTCATGTGTGTATCAGTGAGCCACACCAAATATGTAAAAAAAAAAAAGTAAAGCCAAAAGGGTACTCACATTTCAAACGAGCACCCCTATGTGCTAGTAGACACAGGCTGATGAATTAACAGGTGTATGTATGGTACAGATCATGCAACGCGTTCTCCGCAAAAAGCTGCTTCATCAGCGTTTTGCTGAGAAATGCGTTGTATGATCTAGGGAAGCAGTTTGATGCCCCCAGTTTTTTTACACTGCATTGTTTTAAGTTGTTTTAATAAATCTATTTTTAACAATCAGTGTTTACAAGTCTTATATATACAAGCCAGCACACCATTTTGATTGTGTCATTTAAGACTTTGGAGGAGCCCTGGGACAATTGCAGTATTCGGCAGTAGGTGAGCTGATACACCTGTTAATTCATCAGCCTGCATCTACTAGCAAATAAGGGTGCTCGTTTGAAATGTGAGTACCTTTTTGGCTTTACATACATTGCTATTCAGTATGGCTTACTGATACACACATGAGGCGTCTCTCTTTTGCTTGCCAGATATCGTAGAATTGTTCCACTTTTTCGTGTGAAGAGGAGTGCAGCCATCCGGACCCTGTTGATGAACCTTGTTTTTTTCTGCTCATATTGAGCTTTGGACACTGGGGACTTGACCATTACTTTAGAAGGGCGTTTGTTGTGTATTTTATATCTACCATACATTTAATTGTTGTTTAACTTATTGTTTCATTACAGTGCCCCCATATAGACCCTTTATTGGTGCATTTGTTCAAACTCTTTAAATGTGAGGCAGGTCCTCTCAAATTTACCAGGTCAAATTAATCCTCACTGCACTGTATACATAGTGAATGTATGTATTGTTTTAAATAATAAACTATTATTGGAACTGAGACAATGATTTTTACTCTCAAAGCTGTTTAAAAAGGAAAAGTAATTTAAGATATCAGCTTCCATTTAATAGCACTCAGTAAAAGAGTGATCTAAAAGGGTTAAACAAATACATGTATAAATGTGTATGGGGAGGGTTGGCAGGAAAAGCGGTGGGTGTAGAGGAAGATGCAATGAGATAGAAAATGATCAGATACAAGAGACTATCTGTTATTTCTTCCCACCTAGAATATGTAATATGTATTCTGAAAAGTGCCCATCTCCTTCTGCCCGCTGTGTAAGCACAGAGGATTGGGCATAACCAGCAGGGTGCCCATAAATGAGCAGAAGAAAAGCATTACAACTATTCTTCAGTATTTCAATTTGGAAAATATACAAATGCCTTAATACCCTTTTCCATCTATTTGTAAATCTGCAGTAGCATTGCTTGCTAAGACATTCATTTGAAGTATAAAGAATGGTGTGATAGGACCAGTCACAACTTCCTGATTACTAAGTGATAGAAAGTACAAGCATTGTACATTATTAAAGGAGATATTAACCCCTTATTTCTGTGCATTAGGAAATGATGAGGAAGAACATGTTCTGACATTTGTGCATTAGAAGTCACAAGGGTAAATCTGATAGTTGTGTGTAGACAATATCCGTTTATTAGCAGATGAGAGGTTTGTGTTTAGTGTTTACTGATGAATGCTATGATTTTTTATATATGTGTATTAGGAGGATTAGATATGTGTGTGTTCTAATGACTAAGTAATGTGAAAAGGTTGGACGTATGTAAGACAGGACGTATGTGCACTGATGTCTGCATATTGGGAGAAGGTTGGACGTATGTAAGACAGGACGTATGTGCACTGATTTCTGCATATTGGGAGAAGGTTGGAGGTATGTAAGACAGGACGTATGTTTTACTTGGGACTTCCGGATGGGTGGAGTCAGCAAGCAGATGCACGCTGACAGAGGGCTCTGAAGACGAAAGGGCCGGAAAAATCTCCCCAAAACGCCTGGATCCCTTGGCTGCGCTGGTCGGTCACAGCACGGGTCGTGGGCCGTCGCGGTCCTAGCTCAGGCAAGGAAGTCCCTGGATGCTGACAGGCTCAAAGCAGAGCCATTTTGTTTGTCCGACACCTGGAAACAGCCGTCTGCAGCAGAGTGAGACAGACCGGGTATGGGTCTGGTACACAGCTAACGACGAGGTGCGGGTACAAGAAAGGGTAAGGATACCCACAACAAGTGCTAACAAGGAGAACAAGTCGAGCCGCGCAGAACAGTGGCAAAGGTGGTGATCGCCTGCTTGGATATCGATGCACGTTTAGTGGTTAAACTGGCCTGGATCCAGATTTCTACGTGCCAAGTAAAGATTGTATGACGCCCAGGAAGACAGTGATAACGCTGAGCAGCAAAGACTCCACTGGGAAACCGGTAAGCGTGTGCTGAGTAAATGTGAAGAAGAGCCGAAATTCTACAACGGCTACCTGGGCATTATACTTGTAATTTAGTGGGGCCATATTTGGTTAAAAGATACTCTTAAAAGGGGCCATTTTTTGACTGTTGAAAATGGATGTTGGCTACAGTGATGCAGGTTAAAACCTTGAGAAACACATGAGTGCTGACCCTGGTGTTAGTAAATCACAGCCAAAGCCCGTTGAGAAAGTTCACCCGAGAGTGAATGAAACGCGTTCGGAAGAAAGAGTTGAACAAACTTTATTCATTGACAGGACAACTGTGCCTTACCGGTGAAATAATACCGGACGTGCTGTATTTCCAAACCGGAGGAACAAAAAGAGGAGAACGGACATACAGCCCCCACCACTAAGACCGGATACCGAGGCTTGGATTGGATTGTGATCGCTAAGCAACTTTAAATCTTATGTGCATATAACTTGCACTTATCTTGTAAGTGTATATTTTTATGGCTTTATTGTAACAATAATAAAGAAAGATACAGTGAATCTCGGATGCGCTTGTGTTTTTGTTGTCACAGCCAAAGCATGTTACTTTACAAGTGAGACATCTCCCAAGTGCAGACGGTATATGGATCATATGTGGAAAAACTGTACTATCTAAGATTACCAATAGCTGTACTGGGTCATATTGAGCTATATGTGATGATACACTTGCTTCTAAACCCCAAATATGTGCCCCTGAAGCAAAAACTCAGTTCAGTGATATAATTTGATTGCAAACAGCGGGTGCTGACAACACAGTGAGCTCTTCTCTGAAACAAGTGTGAACTGTTTAAGTGGGAGACACGATATTATTTAGCCTCCAGCTGGATCAGAAAACAAAGACTGTTGCCACATAGTTATAAACCTGTCTGAAGAAAGTTGTTCTAGTTAAGACAACTTAATATCCTCACTGCTGGACATTTATGTATTAGTACCTTAATTTCACTAGTTAATGTCAGACTAAGCACTTGCTGGCTGGTCTGACAAATTGGGATTTTCTCTGTTATAGTGAGTTGGTTAAGAATCTGGAGGTATCAACATTATAACAACAGTGTGGTAAACAAAAGATAAAATATCTGTATACATAAGTTTGAGATAGCTTAATAATTTGGATTGTCTATGAAAACTGGAAGTATTGGGTTATAGATCTTATTGTATTCTAGTTAGAGAGCAAGATTTCTGTTTTCTCTCAGCTAAACTTCTTGTGGGTATAAGGTAGCTCTCTGAAAATAGTAAAGGGCAATAACATTTTCACTAACTTTTGCATTTAGGTATAAGAGCTGGTGTTATAATAGATCGCTTAGAGTATTGTTGAAACTAAGAAGTATATAAGGCGAGATCAGGAACAGGATTGTTGATATTTTTAGATAAAGACATGACTTGCTAAGATTGAGTTAGGGTGTGCTGACTGGACTATTTTTGCTTTTTCTTTTCTTCTTCTGGGCGGTTGTCCGCCCCTTACTTTTCACTGTTGTCACTTTTCCTTCACTTTTTACACACGTTGCTGGGATTCTTTTTTCTTTTGTAAGGATCACATACACTTTTAACCTTTGGTTGGTTTGGTTTTTTCAGTTTCAACGACTTTGTATATGTAGACACAATCTTCTTCTACATAAAGTAGGGTAAGTGGAAGAGTTACCACAAAGTGTTTTTTTTTTTTTTTTTCGTGCACGAATATTGAGTAACACAATTTGTCACAATCTTCGTATGCTTATAATACACGTCGCTTCGCACTAATTTCTTGCACGGGTGTTGGACTATCTTTATATTTTCTACACATTGGGACTAATTTTGGGTTCCCTATGGAAAAATTTGTATTGCACTCTAAGAATAATTCGCCAACGATGGCGCCTAAACACAAAGAAAGAAAGGCGAAACAAATTGATAACAGTACAGAAGTCATTAATGACATGTCAGTGAGCACAGCAGACAATGCGAAGTTACTACAGCAGATTGCAGAACTCTTTATGCCTCAATTTGAAACTATTAAACAAGATATTGCAAGTTTATTGGGAGAAGTAAAACAGTTTGCAACAAGGATAGCGGAGGTTGAAACGAGGGTTTCAGATATAGAAGATCGAACTAATATCCAAGAACAGCTAAGTGCTACACATAGTCGTCAGATTTCACAGTTACAATCGAGACTGGAGGAGCTGGAGGATAGGGCCCGACGCAATAATTTAAGAATAGTGGGTCTTCCAGAATCAGCTGAGTATCGGGATCTACTGTCCTTTGCCTCCTCCAGTCTCCCGAAACTGGTAGGGTTTCCTGTAGAAGATACACCAATACAGATAGAAAGAGCCCACAGAGTTGGCCCGATACGAAATAAACCTGATGGCACTTACAAGGCAAGATCGGTTCTTATAAAATTCCTAAATTTCCAGGATAAGGTTAACATACTCAGACACTACCGTAGAAGTAACAGTCTGATGATAGAACAACATAAGATATTGATCTTCCAAGATTTCTCGGCAGAGACTCTAGCTAAGAGGAGGGAGATGTCACCATTTTGCTCCAGACTGATTAAGGCTAACTTTAACGCAAGATTAGTATACCCAGCTAAAATTATCTTTGAAAAAGAGGATACCCAAATAGTGTTAAACAACCAGGCCGAAGCTCAGGAATGGTGTACCAGATTTTTGTAAATAATATAGTAGTTTAAGACTGCTTATGTTGAAGATGGAAATGTTAAGCTTGACACTTTTTGGTGTAGAGGGTGGATTGGTGAAATGGTCGGCCCCAGGAGGTAGGGGGAAAGATATTAATACTGTTTCCATCTACAGATGGGGATTAATTTTAATTTTAATTTTTATTCTTTTTTTATTGGTTAAAGCAGATGGGGTATTTGCAATGGGCGCATCTATTAATGGCTCTAAATGGCGGATAGACTGAAATTAATTTCATGGAATGTGGGGGGTATATCCTCCCCAATTAAGAGGAAGTTAATTATCAAGGAATTGGGGAAACATAAGCCTGATATTGCTATTATACAAGAGAATCACCTAAAACCCCATGAATTACCCAAATTAAAAACGAAATGGGTAGGAGAAATTTCGGCAACAGCATATGATAAAAGGAAAAGAGGGGTTGCCATATTATTTAATAAACAGCTATCCTATCAGATTATATCGCAAGTACTGGATATAGAAGGAAGATTTCAAATTTTAGAAGTTTTGATTAATAAATGCCATTTCATTTTTTGTAATGTTTATGGTCCAAACTCCTTGGATAGAGGATTTTGGGAGAAACTGAGTTTGCAATTGTTACCGTTTGTAGGGAGGAATATTGTCTTGACTGGAGATTTGAATATGACATTCACCCCTAGTTTGGACAGGTCTAAATTTGCGCAAAGAGGTAAGCATAACAGGGAGGCGAAGGTTCTACAGAACCTGGGACATAAACTGGCACTTAAAGACATATGGAGGCTACAACACCCGGATAGTAAAGAGTATACTTGTGAATCAAAAACATTCAAATCTTTTTCAAGAATAGATTATTTTTTAATATCTAGTAATATGCTAGGTCTAGAGATTCAATCAGAGATAGGCGAGATTGTTATCTCTGATCATGCAATTATTACTTTAGAGATCAATGCAATCCGGTCCCCAGGCCCATACCACTCGCGCTTCTTCTTTCCCCAATTTCTGGTTAATAATGCTAAATTTAAGAACTGGCTACAAGCCAGATGGAAAGAATTCCACCAGTTCAATGCTGCATACGTAGATAAACCAGAAATCTATTGGGAAACAGCAAAATCAGTCCTGAGGGGCGAGATCATTGCTTATTTATGCAAATGGAAAAAAAAGAGGAAAAATAGAGAAGAACAATTAGCCAATCAGGTTAAAAATGCATATAAAAGATATCTAAACTGCTCAAGTCAGCCCCTTTGGGCTAAGTATATTTCGGCGCGAACAGAGAGAGAGATGTTTTTGAAACAAGTCTTAGCCATAGAAGTCCAAAAACAAAAAGCTAGATTTAGAGGACACTATGGTAATTCCGCAAAATACCTAGCCAAACTAGCTAAAGGGTGGTCCCAGAAGAACTATATAGCCACAATTAAGATCGGCGATAGAAGAATTACCAATATTGTGGACATAAGGCGTGAATTTGTAAAATATTTTAAAGAGGTTTATTCAATAGGAGTAGTTAATTCAAATAATAAGCAAGACTTCTGGAAAAGAGTAATACTACCTAAAGTTGAGCCACAGGACTTAAGCCGACTCAATGAACCGATATCTATAAGCGAGATCTCAGATGCTATTAAGCAGGCGAAGTCTAATAAAACGCCAGGTCCAGATGCTATGCCAGCAGAGCTTTACAAACTTCTACACGATCAAATTCTACCTATATTAGAAGCACATTTTAATCAGTATTACATTAAGAATCAGATGTGGTCGAGGCTCTTTTCAGCATCGAATGTGGCGCTAATATTGAAAAAAGATAAAAACCCAGAAATGGTGTCCTCTTATAGGCCCATTTCGTTGCTAAATCAGGACTATAAGTTGCTAACTGCTATTGTTGCAACTAGAGTTAAGAAAATTTTGGAGCCACTAATACATTCTGACCAAGCAGGTTTTATGGTGGGCAGAAGTTCGGTGAAGAACATCCGAAAAGTAATGCTGGTTATTGATCATTTTTGGAGTAGATCAATAAACAAGAAAAAGATGCAATTCAAGACAGACTTAGCCTTACTTACAGTAGACGCTGAGAAGGCGTTTGACTGTATAGTATGGGACCACCTATTCACGGCACTCAGAGGATTCGGTTTTGAGGGGAATTTCTACCAGTTTATACGGATATTATACCAGGCCCCAACATCTGCCATTATCGTTAATGGGGAAGTATCTGAGAGTTTTACTCTCAAACGTGGTACACGGCAGGGATGTCCCCTTTCCCCATTACTTTTTAATTTAGTATTAGAGCCTTTGGCAATTCTATTAAGAAAAGAGCTAAAAGGAATTTGTATAGGGGATAAAAAGCTGGTGACATCGCTATTCGCAGATGATATCCTACTCTTTTTAAGCAACGCCAAACAATCCATACCCCAATTGTTAAGAATTATAGAAATATTTAGTTCGATTTCTGGCTATAAGATTAACTGGGGGAAATCGGAATTGCTATGGATATATAAGCCTAAGTTATCTGTTATACACCCCTTTAAAGAGGTACAAGAAATCAGGTACTTAGGTATTACCCTAAGTACGAATCCGGCGTGTTGGTATGAATTAAATTTTCGGAAATGTATTGAAACGTTCAAGCAGAAATTGGATGTATGGCATAATTTGCCTATTTCACTGTCTGCGAGAGTAATGTTAATTAAAGCAATTTTATTCCCAAAATTACTTTATTTGTTACAGAATCTCCCGTGTCTAATTACTAGAAAAGATTTAAAATTTCTGCAAAGACTATTTACTAAATTTGTATGGCACGGGAAGAAACCCAGGATGTCTTTAACTAAATTATCTTATTTTAAAATGCATGGTGGTCTGGCACTTCCGAATATCCAGTTCTATAATTATGCTGCGTTAGTGAAATTTGCTCTTGACTGGATAACAGAAAAAGAACATGTTTCTTCTCTTGAAATAGAAACACAATTGGTAGACCCATTTTCCCTGAAAGCTTTGATTCATATCCCCTTTGTGAAATTACCAATAAATGTGGCACATATGTACACATTTAAATATATAATTCTAGCGTGGCAAAAAGTTTGTTCGGAATTACACATTGATTTTCGTAGATCCGCATTTCTTCCTCTAGTAGGGAATCCGGACTTCATTCCGGGATTTTCATACAAAATCTTTCGTACTTGGGCCAGTAATGGTCTTAAAAATATAAAAGACATATGTGTAAATGAGACCCTACTGATTAAAACTTTTGCAGACTTAAGAGCTAATTTTAATCTAGAAAAAAATTCTTTTTACGCCTATCTTCAAGTACAACATTGGATAGGGTCTCTACGAGCAGAGGGCGAAAACACTACCTCGCTGGGAGACTTAGACGGAGCGATTAAATTATATCAAGCTGGGAAAGTCTCCATCGCAACTCTCTACAATTTACTCATTAAATACCATGGGCTGCTACATATCGGTGATATAGAGAGGAAATGGAATAAGCTGCTGCCAAATGTTACTAAAGAGCACATCCTACAAAGCTTTAGATTAACTGACCAAACCCAAGTTTTTATAGATTGGAAGGAATCACATTTTAAGTTAATAAATTTGGTATATATCACACCAGCCAAAATGTCTAAATGGTATAAGACAGAAGTTAAATGTCCTAAGTGTAATACTGAGGAGGCAGATGAAATGCATTGTTTCTGGAGTTGTCCTAAAGCATCTCAGTTCTGGAGTAAAGTGTGTTTCTGGGTGAACAAAGTAAATCCGTGCAATTTCAAATTTGAGTCAAGACATATTTTTTTCCTTGTAAATCAGGAGGAACCTTATACAAATATTAAGCTTATAAATACATTAATCCTAATAGGTCGTAATGTTATGCTTAGAAATTGGAAATCTCCACGTGAACCTAAATTCAAGGAGTTTGTAAATAAAATTTACAACCAGATCACAATGGAACAATTCGATTTGAGAGAAGCCAGTGATAAGTCAATACAAAGATTTTTCGTGAAATGGGAGAAAGTTATATTAACCCTCCCGGTAGACGCCCAACGTCAGTTAGTTGCTCCGTTTAGGGGTTCTATTTGGTTTATACAGCAATTAGAGCTTGGTTTACTTTCGCCTGAGTGGAAGATTTAATTTGTTTGCAGAGGGGACTATTAAAAGGGGATTGTCAGGTGTTCTCTCCCCCTCCCACCATGGGACTGAGCTGACTGGTTGACGAGTGCAGGAAGACCAAGGCATGGCAGCAAGGTCAGATATTATTAGTAGTAAAACTTAGTCGTTATCATATTGGTCTTTTGTTCTTCCTTTGTATATGTGGTGCACATAATGTTTTTTTTTCTTTATATGATGAATAAGAGATGATGATCTACTGTAGTCATTGAGGATATGTTTTACCCCCTAGTATGTAATCAAATGACTACCCTTTTTTCGTTTTTGTACCCTCAATTGATACTTCAAATAAAAAGTTAAAAAAAAAAAAAAAAAAGACAGGACGTATATGTGCACTGATGTCTGCATATTGGGAGAAGGTTGGACGTATATAAGACAGGACGTATATGTGCACTGATGTCTGCATATTGGGAAAAGGTTGGACGTATGTAAGACATGACGTATGTGCACTGATGTCTGCATATTGGGAGAAGGTTGGAGGTATGTAAGACAGGACGTATGTGCACTGATGTCTGCATATTGGGAGAAGGTTGGACGTATGTAAGACAGGACGTATGTGCACTGATTTCTGCATATTGGGAGAAGGTTGGACGTATGTAAGACAGGACGTATGTGCACTGATGTCTGCATAATGGGAGATGGTTGGAGGTATGTAAGACAGGACGTATGTGCACTGATGTCTGCATATTGGGAGAAGGTTGGACGTATGTAAGACAGGACGTATATGTGCACTGATGTCTGCATATTGGGAAAATGTTGGACGTATGTAAGACAGGATGTATGTGCACTGATGTCTGCATATTGGGAGAAGGTTGGAGGTATGTAAGACAGGACGTATGTGCACTGATTTCTGCATATTGGGAGAAGGTTGGAGGTATGTAAGACAGGACGTATATGTGCACTGATGTCTGCATATTGGGAGAAGGTTGGACGTATGTAAGACAGGACATATGTGCACTGATTTCTGCATATTGGGAGAAGGTTGGACGTATGTAAGACAGGACGTATGTGCACTGATGTCTGCATAATGGGAGATGGTTGGAGGTATGTAAGACAGGACGTATGTGCACTGATGTCTGCATATTGGGAGAAGGTTGGAGGTATGTAAGACAGGCGTATGTGCACTGATGTCTGCATATTGGGAGAAGGTTGGACTATGTAAGACAGGACGTATGTGCACTGATGTCTGCATATTGGGAGAAGGTTGGATGTATGTAAGACATGACGTATATGTGCACTGATGTCGGCATATTGGGAAAAGGTTGGACGTATGTAAGACAGGACGTATGTGCACTGATGTCTGCATATTGGGAGAAGGTTGGACGTATATAAGACAGGACGTATATGTGCACTGATGTCTGCATATTGGGAGAAGGTTGGACGTATGTAAGACAGGACGTATGTGCACTGATGTCTGCATATTGGGAGAAGGTTGGACGTATGTAAGACAGGACGTATATGTGCACTGATGTCTGCATATTGGGAGAAGGTTGGACGTATGTAAGACAGGACGTATGTGCACTGATGTCTGCATATTGGGAGAAGGTTGGAGGTATGAAAGACATGATGTATGTGCACTGATGTCTGCATATTGGGAGAAGGTTGGACGTATGTAAGACAGGATGTATGTGCACTGATGTCTGCATATTGGGAGAAGGTTGGAGGTATGTAAGACAGGACGTATATGTGCACTGATGTCTGCATATTGGGAGAAGGTTGGACGTATCTAAGACAGGACATATGTGCACTGATGTCTGCATATTGGGAGAAGGTTGGACGTATGTAAGACAGGACGTATATGTGCACTGATGTCTGCATATTGGGAGAAGGTTGGAGGTATATAAGACAGGCGTATGTGCACTGATGTCTGCATATTGGGAGAAGGTTGGACGTATGTAAGACAGGACATATATGTGCACTGATGTCTGCATATTGGGAGAAGGTTGGACGTATGTAAGTCAGGACGTATATGTGCACTGATGTCTGCATATTGGGAGAAGGTTGGACGTATGTAAGACAGGACGTATGTGTACTGATGTCTGCATATTGGGAGAAGGTTGGACGTATGTAAGATAGGACGTATGTGAACTGATGTCTGCATATTGGGAGAAGGTTGGACGTATGTAAGACAGGACGTATATGTGCACTGATCTCTGCATATTGGGAGAAGGTTGGACGTATGTAAGACAGGACGTATGTGCACTGATGTCTGCATATTGGGAGAAGGTTGGAGGTATGTAAGACATGACGTATGTGCACTGATGTCTGCATATTGGGAGAAGGTTGGACGTATGTAAGACAGGACGTATGTGCACTGATATCTGCATATTGGGAGAAGGTTGGAGGTATGTAAGACAGGATGTATATGTGCACTGATGTCTGCATATTGGGAGAAGGTTGGACGTATCTAAGACAGGACGTATGTGCACTGATGTCTGCATATTGGGAGAAGGTTGGACGTATGTAAGACAGGACGTATATGTGCACTGATGTCTGCATATTGGGAGAAGGTTGGACGTATGTAGGACAGGACGTATGTGCACTGATGTCTGCATATTGGGAGAAGGTTGGAGGTATGTAAGACATGACATATGTGCACTGATGTCTGCATATTGGGAGAAGGTTAGACGTATGTAAGACAGGACGTATGTGCACTGATGTCTGATTATTGGGAGAAGGTTGGACGTATGTAAGACAGGACGTATATGTGCACTAATGTCGGCATATTGGCAAAAGGTTGGACGTATGTAAGACAGGACGTATGTGCACTGATGTCTGCATATTGGGAGAAGGTTGGACGTATGTAAGACAGGACGTATATGTGCACTGATGTCTGCATATTGGGAGAAGGTTGGACGTATGTAAGACAGGACGTATGTGCACTGATGTCTGCATATTGGGAGAAGGTTGGACGTATGTAAGACAGGACGTATATGTGCACTGATGTCTGCATATTGGGAGAAGGTTGGACGTATGTAAGACAGGACGTATGTGCACTGATGTCTGCATATTGGGAGAAGGTTGGAGGTATGAAAGACATGATGTATGTGCACTGATGTCTGCATATTGGGAGAAGGTTGGACGTATGTAAGACAGGACGTATGTGCACTGATGTCTGCATATTGGGAGAAGGTTGGAGGTATGTAAGACAGGACGTATATGTGCACTGATGTCTGCATATTGGGAGAAGGTTGGACGTATCTAAGACAGGACATATGTGCACTGATGTCTGCATATTGGGAGAAGGTTGGACGTATGTAAGACAGGACGTATATGTGCACTGATGTCTGCATATTGGGAGAAGGTTGAAGGTATATAAGACAGGCGTATGTGCACTGATGTCTGCATATTGGGAGAAGGTTGGACGTATGTAAGACAGGACGTATATGTGCACTGATGTCTGCATATTGGGAGAAGGTTGGACGTATGTAAGACAGGACGTATATGTGCACTGATGTCTGCATATTGGGAGAAGGTTGGACGTATGTAAGACAGGACGTATGTGTACTGATGTCTGCATATTGGGAGAAGGTTGGACGTATGTAAGATAGGACGTATGTGAACTGATGTCTGCATATTGGGAGAAGGTTGGACGTATGTAAGACAGGACGTATATGTGCACTGATGTCTGCATATTGGGAGAAGGTTGGACGTATGTAAGACAGGACGTATGTGCACTGATGTCTGCATATTGGGAGAAGGTTGGAGGTATGTAAGACATGACGTATGTGCACTGATGTCTGCATATTGGGAGAAGGTTGGACGTATGTAAGACAGGACATATGTGCACTGATATCTGCATATTGGGAGAAGGTTGGAGGTATGTAAGACAGGATGTATATGTGCACTGATGTCTGCATATTGGGAGAAGGTTGGACGTATCTAAGACAGGACGTATGTGCACTGATGTCTGCATATTGGGAGAAGGTTGGACGTATGTAAGACAGGACGTATATGTGCACTGATGTCTGCATATTGGGAGAAGGTTGGACGTATGTAGGACAGGACGTATGTGCACTGATGTCTGCATATTGGGAGAAGGTTGGAGGTATGTAAGACATGACATATGTGCACTGATGTCTGCATATTGGGAGAAGGTTAGACGTATGTAAGACAGGACGTATGTGCACTGATGTCTGATTATTGGGAGAAGGTTGGACGTATGTAAGACAGGACGTATATGTGCACTGATGTCTGCATATTGGGAGAAGGTTGGACGTATGTAAGACAGGAAGTATATGTGCACTGATGTCTGCATATTGGGAGAAGGTTGGACGTATGTAAGACAGGATGTATATGTGCACTGATGTCTGCATATTGGGAGAAGGTTGGAGGTATGTAAGACAGGACGTATGCGCACTAATGTCTGCATATTGGGAGAAGGTTGGACGTATGTAAGACAGGACGTATGTGCACTGATGTCTGCATATTGGGAGAAGGTTGGAGGTATGTAAGACAGGACATATGTGCACTGATTTCTGCATATTGGGAGAAGGTTGGAGGTATGTAAGACAGGACGTATGTGCACTGATGTCTGCATATTGGGAGAAGGTTGGAGGTATGTAAGACAGGACATATGTGCACTGATGTCTGCATATTGGGAGAAGGTTGGAGGTATGTAAGATAGGACGTAAATGTGCACTGATGTCTGCATATTGGGAGAAGGTTGGAGGTATGTAAGACAGGACGTATGTGCACTGATGTCTGCATATTGGGAGAAGGTTGGAGGTATGTAAGACAGGACATATGTGCACTGATGTCTGCATATTGGGAGAAGGTTGGAGGTATGTAAGACAGGACATATGTGCACTGATGTCTGCATATTGGGAGAAGGTTGGACGTATGTCTAATTATGACTTTGTATTGGGAGATGGTGACATGTATGAGCTCTGGTGTCTATTATGAAGACATGAGAGGTGTCCAGGTATTTATGTACTAGGTGGTAAAAATGTATATGATGTAAAATCTGTTAATTCCAATATAAGAGGCTTGTGTGCAAATGCTTTTTGGGAGGAGGTGTGATGTAGTAAGACAGGACGTATGTGAACTGATGTCTGCATATTGGGAGAAGGTTGGACGTATGTAAGACAGGACGTATGTGCACTGATGTCTGCATATTGGGAGAAGGTTGGACGTATGTAAGACAGGATGTATATGTGCACTGATGTCTGCATATTGGGAGAAGGTTGGAGGTATGTAAGACAGGACGTATGCGCACTAATGTCTGCATATTGGGAGAAGGTTGGACGTATGTAAGACAGGACGTATGTGCACTGATGTCTGCATATTGGGAGAAGGTTGGAGGTATGTAAGACAGGACATATGTGCACTGATTTCTGCATATTGGGAGAAGGTTGGAGGTATGTAAGACAGGACGTATGTGCACTGATGTCTGCATATTGG
The DNA here is from genome assembly GCF_027579735.1 of Bombina bombina. Lineage (NCBI taxonomy): Eukaryota > Metazoa > Chordata > Amphibia > Anura > Bombinatoridae > Bombina > Bombina bombina. The sequence continues at coordinate 551,687,117 of NC_069501.1, read as the reverse complement.
GAGAAGGTTGGAGGTATGTAAGACAGGACATATGTGCACTGATGTCTGCATATTGGGAGAAGGTTGGAGGTATGTAAGATAGGACGTAAATGTGCACTGATGTCTGCATATTGGGAGAAGGTTGGAGGTATGTAAGACAGGACGTATGTGCACTGATGTCTGCATATTGGGAGAAGGTTGGAGGTATGTAAGACAGGACATATGTGCACTGATGTCTGCATATTGGGAGAAGGTTGGAGGTATGTAAGACAGGACATATGTGCACTGATGTCTGCATATTGGGAGAAGGTTGGACGTATGTCTAATTATGACTTTGTATTGGGAGATGGTGACATGTATGAGCTCTGGTGTCTATTATGAAGACATGAGAGGTGTCCAGGTATTTATGTACTAGGTGGTAAAAATGTATATGATGTAAAATCTGTTAATTCCAATATAAGAGGCTTGTGTGCAAATGCTTTTTGGGAGGAGGTGTGATGTAGTAAGACAGGACGTATGTGAACTGATGTCTGCATATTGGGAGAAGGTTGGACGTATGTAAGACAGGACGTATGTGCACTGATGTCTGCATATTGGGAGAAGGTTGGAGGTATGTAAGACATGACGTATGTGCACTGATGTCTGCATATTGGGAGAAGGTTGGACGTATGTAAGACAGGACGTATGTGCACTGATGTCTGCATATTGGGAGAAGGTTGGAGGTATGTAAGACAGGATGTATATGTGCACTGATGTCTGCATATTGGGAGAAGGTTGGACGTATCTAAGACAGGACGTATGTGCACTGATGTCTGCATATTGGGAGAAGGTTAGACGTATGTAAGACAGAACGTATATGTTCACTGATGTCTGCATATTGGGAGAAGGTTGGACGTATGTAGGACAGGACGTATGTGCACTGATGTCTGCATATTGGGAGAAGGTTGGAGGTATGTAAGAAATTACATATGTGCACTGATGTCTGCATATTGGGAGAAGGTTAGATGTATGTAAGACAGGACGTATGTGCACTGATGTCTGATTATTGGGAGAAGGTTGGACGTATGTAAGACAGGACGTATATGTGCACTGATGTCTGCATATTGGGAGAAGGTTGGACGTATGTAAGACAGGAAGTATATGTGCACTGATGTCTGCATATTGGGAGAAGGTTGGACGTATGTAAGACAGGATGTATATGTGCACTGATGTCTGCATACTGGGAGAAGGTAGGAGGTATGTAAGACAAGACGTATGTGCACTAATGTCTGCATATTGGGAGAAGGTTGGACGTATGTAAGACAGGACGTATGTGCACTGATGTCTGCATATTGGGAGAAGGTTGGAGGTATGTAAGAGAGGACGTAAATGTGCACTGATGTCTGCATATTGGGAGAAGGTTGGAGGTATGTAAGACAGGACGTATGTGTACTGATTTCTGCATATTGGGAGAAGGTTGGAGGTATGTAAGACAGGACGTATGTGCACTGATGTCTGCATATTGGGAGAAGGTTGGAGGTATGTAAGACAGGACATATGTGCACTGATGTCTGCATATTGGGAGAAGGTTGGAGGTATGTAAGATAGGACGTAAATGTGCACTGATGTCTGCATATTGGGAGAAGGTTGGAGGTATGTAAGACAGGACGTATGTGCACTGATGTCTGCATATTGGGAGAAGGTTGGAGGTATGTAAGACAGGACATATGTGCACTGATGTCTGCATATTGGGAGAAGGTTGGAGGTATGTAAGACAGGACATATGTGCACTGATGTCTGCATATTGGGAGAAGGTTGGACGTATGTCTAATTATGACTTTGTATTGGGAGATGGTGACATGTATGAGCTCTGGTGTCTATTATGAAGACATGAGAGGTGTCCAGGTATTTATGTACTAGGTGGTAAAAATGTATATGATGTAATATCTGTTAATTCCAATATAAGAGGCTTGTGTGCAAATGCTTTTTTGGGAGGAGGTGTGATGTAGTTCTCCTGTCATCTGTGTACTAGATGGAGTTGATAAGTTATTCTCTGATGTCTATGTATAAGGAGGGGGTGAGAGGTATGTGCTCTTATATCTATGTATTAGAAGGTGAGAGGTATGTGCTCTGGTGTCTGTGTATAAGGAGGAGGTGAGAGGTATGTGCTCTGATGTCTGTGTATAAGAAGGAGGTGAGGGGTATGTGCTCTGATGTCTGTGTATAAGGAGGAGGTGAGAGGTATGTGCTCTGGTGTCTGCGTATAAGGAGGAGGTGAGAGGTATGTGCTCTGATGTCTGTGTATAAGGAGGAGGTAAGAGGTATGTGCTCTGGTGTCTATGTAATATTAGGAGATAAGTAGTTGTGCTCTGATGTCTGTGTATTAGGAGGAGGTGAGAGGTATGTGCTCTGATGTCTATGTAATATTAGGAAGTGAGAGGTATGTGCTCTGGTGTCTGTGTAATATTAGGAGGTAAGTAGTTGTGCTTTGATGTCTATGTATAAGGAGGAGGTAGGTATGTGCTCTGATGTCTGTGTATAAGAAGGAGGTGAGAGGTATGTGCTCTGATGTCCGTGTATAAGGAGGAGGTGAGAGGTATGTGCTCTGGTGTCTGTGTATAAGGAGGAGGTGAGAGGCATGTGCTCTGATGTCTGTGTATAAGGAGTAGGTAAGCGGTATGTGCTCTGGTGTCTGTGTATAAGGGGGAGGTGAGAGGTATGTGCTCTGGTGTCTGTGTATAAGGAGGAGGTAAGAGGTATGTGCTCTGGTGTCTGTGTATAGGGAGGAGTTGAGAGGTATGTGCTCTGGTGTCTGTGTATAAGGAGGAGGTAAGAGGTATGTGCTCTGGTGTCTGTGTATAAGGAGGAGTTGAGAGGTATGTGCTCTGGTGTCTGTGTATAAGGAGGAGGTGAGAGGTATGTGCTCTGGTGTCTGTGTATAAGGAGGAGGTGAGAGGTATGTGCTCTGATGTCTATGTAATATTAGGAGGTAAGTAGTTGTGCTCTGATGTCTATGTATTAGGAGGAGGTGAGAGGTATGTGCTCTGATCTCTATGTAATATTAGAAGGTAAGTAGTTGTGCTCTGATGTCTATATATTAGGAGGTAAGTAGTTGTGCTCTGATGTCTATGTATAAGGTGAGAGGTATGTGCTCTGATGTCTATATATAAGGAGGAGGTGAGAGGTATGTGCTCTAATGTCTATGTAATATTAGGAGGTAAGTAGTTGTGCTCTGGTGTCTGTGTATAAGGAGGAGGTGAGAGGTATGTGTTCTGATGTCTATGTATTAGGAGTGAATGAGAAGTATTTGCTTTTGATGTCTATGTAATATTAGGAGGTAAGTAGTTGTGCTCTGATGTCTATGTATTAGGAGGAAGTGAGAAGTATGTTCTCAGATGTCTTTGCATTATGAGGAGGTGAGCGGTATTTGTTCTGGTGTCACTGTATGAGGAGAAGCTGCAAGGTACCTCTGCCTATTAAAAGCAGATAAGAAGGTTGTGCTTTAAAATTTCTGTATTAGGATAAAGTGAAATATTGTGCTTGTTTGCGTTTGCAGGAGATCATGATATAGCTGTAATATTCATTGAGGGCTATGGCTGTAGATGTAGGTATGTTTCTTTGTACAGATGTTGTGCTAGTTACAAACTACAGTTGCCAGCCCCTGGGGATAGTTTAACAGTGCCGATGTACAACTGGAAAATACAAGCAATTAAATCTGCTGATTCCAGCTTTTCTGCTAACCACTAATGAGGATGATCAATCAATAGTAAAGTCAGAGGATAGGGGGCTCTCAGCTCTGCAACATTAACCCTTATGATTACTAGGACCCTCTGTTGCACCATCTGTCCTTGAGTGGGTGTGTGTGTGCAAAGCAGGTGGTGCACTTACATAGCTGTGTGTATAAAGGGGTGATCAGCTAAACATTAGGTCTTACAGCCAGGATCTTGCATGTAAAAACATTTTGGCAAATTATTCATTATAAAGTTGTTGTTTTTTTTACTTTTTAATTTTAAATATTAAAAAAACGTAAAGAAAAAGTGTATTTTCATTTAATCACAGTCAAGTTAGTCGTATTAGCTACAATGGTAGCAAATACTCTAATATTATTAACAACAATCTATCTGCAAAAAAAACAAACAAAAAAACAAGCAAGCAAACCAAGCCTACTAAGCAGCCTATCTGCCAGACATAAACCCATCTGCTTTATTTGGTTGTAGTTCAGTAGATCAATTCAATGTGATCAGGTTAAATTTAAATGCCAAAATCTTTATGAGATTGGAATTAGCCTCTGCTTCTTTAAGTAATCACTGATATCTTTATGCAGCTAATAGCATATGCTCCTATACACTAAATAATCCCTGGATTCCCCAAACACACTCATCACTGCACCCTGGATAAATAAACTCTTGTTATACTTGACCTTTCCTTTTAAACATTCTTCACCCATTGTAGCAGTATACACACCCGCTCATTTATTTAAAATGCCACTGTCCTATGGACCCTGGCATTAAATAGCCATAAAACCTCATTATTTTATGATTCAAATAGAGCTTATCATTTTAAACAACTTTCATATTTACGTCTATCATATAATTTTCTTAATTCTATTGTTATCCTTTGTAAAAGAAGCAGCAATACACTACTGAGAGATAGCTGAAAACAAAACATTAGGTGAGCCAATGACAAGAGGCATATATGTATGTATGTACATGTATATGTACTGTATATATACTGTGTATATGTAAACAGTATATGTATATATATTTATACAACAGCAATTTAAAATATGGGGAGGAGAAAAGTGAGTTTAAAATCCTCCACTAAATCCAAAATGTAGCAAAAATAACTCATTGTATAAACCATTTACAAATCTAGACAAATCAGAAGACTTGCTTTAACCACAGAAACTCTCTGATTACACTGTTTCCAATGCAGCAAAGGATTCTGGTGAGATATGCAAATGAGGTTCACTTTTTTACTTCTAGTCTGCTTTTTAAGGCAGACTTCCTTTTACGCCATAGCATCGCTGCATTACACAGCTTCTAATCTTAGCTAGGGGTAGTACAGTGATTCAGACCAATCCCAGGACAGTTGTTTCGTGGTTATTGCCACATATTTTAAATTGCTGTTGTATTTCCCCCAGAAAACAATTTTACCAAGCAGTGATTCAACCTACTCCCAGCTGATGAGTGGCAATAACCATGAAACAGCTGTCCTGGGATTGGTCTGAATCACTGTACTACCCCTAGCTAAGCTTAGAAGCTGTGTAATGCAGCAATGCTATGGCGTAAAGGGAAGTCTGCCTTAAAAAGCAGGCTAGAAGTAAAAAAGTGAGTCATTGTGAACCTCATTTGCATATCTCACCCAGAATCCTTTGCTGCATTGGAAACAGAGTAATCAGAGAGTTTCTGTGGTTAAAGCAAGTCTTCTGACTTGTCTAGATTTGTAAATAGTTTACACAATGAGTTATTTTCTCTATATATATTTATACACACACACAGGGATTGAAAAACCCAGTCGTCCAGTGGTCTCAGACGACCTTTGCATTTCTTGGGACAACTTAGAGAAATGGTCTGCTATTTTCAATATGTACCTGTCATATAAACTTTTATAAAGATTTCTGTTTTCTTAAGATATAAAAATGCTTAACATGTTAAAACAATACACATCATGTAGAAAGTGCCTTAACCCCGATCGTTGGTGGGTGGGAGCCATAGCAGGGAGGCGGGTGAGTGGCCCATCACCGGTGCGAGTTCCGGATCCTGTTCGTGATCGTGCAAGGAGGCGGGGGGCAGGGCTTGGGAGCATGCACGATCATCAGCCGAAGGAGGGGGAGGGGAAAGGTAAAGGGAGAGGGAGGGGGAAAGGTAAAGGGAGAGGGAAACATTTTTTGGAAAGGGATCCGGGAGGGGGGTAGGGTATTGAAGGGGGGAAGCTACATTACAGAAAATAGGGGGTTTATATTTTTTAGAAAAAAAAGGGCAAATTCGTTAGTAAACTGGGTACTGGCAAACAAAAAAAAAAACACCTTTATTTTTATACTGGCAGGCTTTCTGACAGTACTTAAGATGGCGGTGACATTTGTGATGTGGGGGAGGGAAGAGAGCTGTTTAAGAGGGGTCAGGGAGGAATCAGGGGTGAGATGTATCAAGTGGGAGGCTGATCTCTACACTAAAGCTTAAATTAACCCTACAAGCTACCTAATTAGACCTTCACTGCTGGGCATAATACAAGTGTGGTGCGCAGCGGCAAATAGCGGCCTTCTAATTACCAAAATTCAACGCCAAAGCCATATATGTCTGCTATTTCTGAACAAAGGGGATCCCAGAGAAGCATTTACAACTATTTGTGCCATAATTGCACAAGCTGTTTGTAAATAATTTCGGTGAGAAACCTAAAGTTTGTGAAAAAGTTAACAATTTTTTTATTTGATCGCATTTGGTGGTAACATAATGGCATGAAATATACTAAAATGGGCCAAGATCAATACTTTGGGTTGTCTATTACACTACATGAAAGCTAAAATAAATCCTACAAGCTCCCTATAAGCTACCTAATTAACCCCTTCACTGCTGGGCATAATACAAGTGTGGCGCACAGCGGCATTTAGCGGCCTTCTAATTACCAAAAAGTAATGCCAAAGCCATAAATGTTTGCTATTTATGAACAAAGGGGAGCCCAGAGAAGCGTTTACAACCATGTATGCCATAATAGCACAAGCTGTTTGTAAATAATTTTAGTGAGAAAACGTTAGTGAAAAAGTTTTTTTTTTTTTTTAATCTCATTTGGCAGTAAAATGGTGGCATGAAATATAACAAAATGGGCCTAGATCAATACTTTGGGTTGTCTAATAAAAATATATATATATATACATGTCAAGGAATATTCAGGGATTCCTGACAGATATCAGTGTTACAATGTAACTATCGCAAATTTTGAAAAACAAAATGGTTTGGAAATAGCAAAGTGCTACTTGTACTTATTGCCCTATAACTTGCAAATACGTATTGCCCTATAACTTGGTGGTTGTAGATGTCTAACTTATTTTGGGGGTCAAAGTTAGAAAAAGTTTGTAATTTTTCAATTTTTTAATCATATTTCATCATATTTTATAATTTATTTCATAGTAAATTATAAGATATGATGAAAATAATGGTATCTTTAGAAAGTCTATTTAATGGCGAGAAATATTGTATATAATATGTGTGGGTACAGAAAATGAGTAAAAGGAAAATTACAGCTAAACACAAACACAGCAGAAATTAAAAAATAGCCCTCGTCCTTAAGGGTAAGAAATTGAAAAATGGTCTGGTACTTAAGCGGTTAAACAAGAAGATTCCCCCTATAACTTTTTTGTAGGCTAAGCTATGTTGATTTTTTATATATACTGGCAACGATAAGTATGTGCCAGCAAAACATATATAATTTAAGTTTTTTAATTATGTAAAAATAAATAATTCCCTGTAATATTTCAAATAAACTTTAAATTATTGTACAGCTACTCCACTCTGGCTGAATGATAAGCAAAACCAGAGTAGGGAACAGCACCAGATGACCTTGGAAAGGGCACAGAGTTTTTTGTACTTTGGACCATATGAACCAATAAAAGTTCCAATTAAAAGATTGCAACTGGGCTGGAGTATTTCTCTTTTTTCATGAATGATAAGCAATTCAATCAGGATGGGTGGTATAAGGGTAAAGCAAACTCTCAGTATTTGTGCACTCTTTATTAGAAGTTAAGTGGTCAACAGAAAATATTTGGTATATTAAGGGAATAGTATGTATGTCTATTTTTATACAGCATAAGCTACAATGTATTAAAACGTGTTTACATTTATATGCATCTGGAACAATATTAAATTATGATTTTCTCACATTATGTTACTACTACTTTTTCTAATATTGTCCCACACAACAATTTTCAGATAACAAATAAAGTCATTGTAGAGGCTGTTGCAGTTTACTCCCAGTAGCATTGTACTTCTAAGGTCAATATTCCCAAATTATAGGGTGATAAATAACAGAAAACAAAGTGTCTATAATGGTACATGCAGAATGAATCCTTTGATCTGATCAGTATAAAATATGCCTTGCCTGAAAAAGATGATGGTTAGAAGTTTGTCTATAATAGAGGTGGGATCCACACTTTAATGTCTTACACCTAGATTACGAGTTTTGCATTATGGTGCGGTACGGCTTTTAACGCTGAAAAAATGGCCATTACACTGGAATGGGCAGGAACGCATATTACGAGTTGCATTGGTATAACTATATACCGCAAGCATTTTAGCCTGTAACGCAACGTACATTCCGCACTCAAAAAAATTACGTTTTTGTGTGGGATTTTCATAGCGTCGGTATTACAGGTTGTGCGTTCAGGCTAAAAAGCTTGCGTTACAGCCTATACTGACACGATCCATACTGCCATCTGAGACCAGTAGTTATGGATTTTGCGAAACAAAATTTTCTACCTATTAACCCTTAAACCACCACCCTTCCGCATCACAAACACTATATTAAACATATTAACCCCTAATCTGCTGCACACCCACTTCGTGACTATTAAATAAACCTATTAACCCCTAATCTGCCATCCACCCACATCCCCAACACTATTTAAATATTTTAATCCCTAAACCCCCGCTCCCGACATCGCCAACACTATAATAACGTTATTAACCCCTAAACCTTCAGCCTACCACATCGCCGCCATTAAATAAACATATTAACCCCATAACCTCTGGCCTCCCACATCGCCGCCACTAAATAAGCCTATGAACCCCTAAACTGCCAAAACACTAAATTCAACTATTTACCCCTAAACCTAACACCCCCTAACTTTAAATTAAAATTACAATATAACTAAATTTAAAAAAATAAAAACTTACCTGTGAAATAAAAATAAAGTTTAAACTATAAATTAACCTAACATAACTATTCTAATAAAATAAAAAAACTACCAATTAGAAAATCTAAATTACAAATTTAAAAAACCTAACACTATGAAAATAATAAAAAATTTAAAATTACAAAAAATAATAAACACTAAATTACGAAAATTAAAAAAACATTAAGCTTACAAAAAATAATAAACTAAATTATCAAAAATAAAAACAATTACACCTAATATAATAGCCCTATAACCCCCCCCCATAAAAACACCCCCTAACCTACAATAAACTACCACTAGGGCCTTTTGTAGGACGTTGCCCTAAGTTAAACAGCTCTTTTACCTGTAAAAAAACACAAAGTCCCCCAACAGTAAAACTCACCACCCAACCAATCCCCCAAAATTAAAAACCTAACTCTAACCTAACCCTAGTTTTGCCAATTTATATATGGGCATTTTTTAGGAGAAATACATCTACAATTCCCCATCTAGGGTGAATCTGGTGTTCTATGGCCGTTACATTGATGACCTTATTTTTATTTGAAGGGGGGATATCATATTTTTTATGATATCCAAACTACCATTTTCTATGTCATTTTTATATTGTATCTCACCAAGTTTGGGGTCCCGTCATGTTTGGTATTTACAGGTCATTATTTAGGTCTTCATATAAATACATATTCTGTCCATTTCTACTTTAGAGTTTTTTTTTAAACCGCTCTACTGTGTGCGCTCTAACAACCACTGGTGCGCTTTAATAACTATTGTCCTAATATATACACCTTTAATATCTCTATCGATACAATGTGTCTCTATCATTGATTAAAGGGACACTCAGGTTTTATTAAATTTTCATGATTCAGATACAGCATGTAATTTTAAACACCTTTCCAATTTACTTCCATTAAAAAATATGTGCAGTCTTTTATATTTACACTTCTTTTGAGTCACCAGCTCCTACTGAGCATGTGCAAGAACTCAGACTATACGTATATGCATTTGTGATTGGCTGATTGCTATCACATGGTACAGGGGGAGTGGAAATATACATAACTTTTAAATGTGTTAGAAAAGAATCTACTACTCATTTGAAATTCAGATTAAATGCTATTGTATTGTCTTGTTATCTTGCATTTGTTGATTATGCAAATCTGCTGTGTTTACTGGTCCTTTCATATATATATATATATATATATATATATATATATGTGTGTGTGTGTGTGATGGTCAATGAAATAAATATATATATTTTTTTTTCCTTTTTGTGATCATATTACCAGCGTTATTTTGCCTCTTCTCTATTTTAAATCTGCAGCAAAGTGTTTTAATCTTTAGAAACATGCATGTATAATGATTTTTGACCCTTTAGAAATTGTAATCAGTGTCGATATTATGTATCTAGCTTTTGCGATTTTCGCCATCACACATTGTCTGTTTTGTATATAGATTTTTACTATTGGTTAGCCAATTATCCAATGACATCCGTTTTATGTTTTTAAAAGCCTCTTTGAAGACATGTTTTGTATTCAGCCTGTTGAAATGGCCAGAGCATTGCTTAGCTTAATAAAACATTGTTTTTATCATACTCGGATGTCCTTTGATCTTTTACGAACATTCTCTTGTTACATTCGGCAACTGTATCAGGAACTTTAACGCTATCACAGCAATCTACCTGTTCCACCTGCTGTTCTCTGCCTTATTGTTGCCTAATTGTTCGGCTCCTTCTATCAAAGCCTCTGACAAGACTTTTGGGAACCGGACCGGATATTATTCTGGAGGCATTACCCCTTCTGCTCAGCCCGAAGGGTTTCGCTTGCTGTGGATTTCTTACCAGCCCACCAGCCACAAACAGGATACCATGGTCACAGCGTACTGACTGCTGTATAAAGGTCAGCCTGCCTGCTTAAGAGTGCCATCACACTTGTGAGTACCTGTCTACTTGTTCTTTCTACATCGTTTCACATTGCTTGAAAATACAACACCATGAGGCGCTTTCTTTTTGTTTTCATATTCGGATTACATAAGTCCCTGAACCCTGACTTGTTCTCAGTTTCTTTGATTAAGAGCTTGCATTTATGTGTGTGGCTGCATTTGTGTGGCTGTATTAGGGACCCAGGTTTTTGGAAGAGACCTTGACGTGGTACCTGGGCTTGTCCCATTTGGCCAAATGCGGTAACTAACTCTTCCCGTTTTGCTTTTAATCTTAGCTGAGAGCTTGTGAGTGAGTGCTGGACTTTTTCTGTGTGCTGTATTATATATGTGTCTATGTACAGATTTATTTATGTATTTACGCAAAAAATACTCATAAACACATAAATACATATGTACTCATATAGGCCCGGATTACAAGTTGTAAATCAGTAAATCTGTTGCATACACACCGCGCGCAATGTGGCCGTACCGCTATTTCCATTGTGCTGCCATTACAAATGTCAATCAAACTTTCTTTTTGCATGTGTTATGGTGCGGTAACTCGCATATCGCACACAAACCAAGCTCCAAGTTGGTGTGCTCGTGCACGTATTCACCCATAGAGATCAATGGAGAAAAAATCTTGGAAAAAACCTAACACCTGCGATTGCGAAGTCGCCATCGCATTTTCTCATTCCCCATTGAAATCTATGGAGAAAAGAAAGTTATCAAAAAACCTAACACCCTTACATAAACCCTTTGTCTAATAACCCCTAAACCACCATCCCCCCACATCACAAACACTAAATAAAGCTATTAACCCCTAAACCGCCATCCCCCCACATGCCAACACTAAATAAAGCTATTAACCCCTAAACCGCCTTCCCCCCATATCGCCAACACTAAATAAAGCTACTAACCCCTAAACTGCCCCCCCCCCCACATAGCAACTACCTAAATTAAACTATTAACCCCTAAACCTAACACAGGGGTTAAAATACACCTAAATTAAAGTTACAATATACTAACTTCCTTAAAATAAATAAAAACTTAAAGCCTAAGCTTAAACTAAAAAAACTAACATTATTTGTTTAAAAATATAATAATAATACAAAAAATAAAAAACCTAACTTTACTAAAAATAATAAAACCTAACATAACAAAAAAAACCACTAAAATTACAAAAAATAAAAAAGCTACCATTACAAAAAATAACAAACAAAATTGTCCAAAATGATAAAATGTATTCCTATTCTAATACCACCGTTTAAAAAAAAAAAAACACCCCAAAATAAAACCACCCATCTTTAAATAAACTACCAATAGCCCTTAAAAGGGCCTTTTGTAAGGCATTGCCCTAAAGTTACCAGCTCTTTTACAAAAAAATAAAGAAATTACCCCCTAACATTTACAACCCCCAAAATAAAAAAACCTAACTAAAAAAAACTAATCTACCCATTGCCCTGAAAAGGGTATTTGTATAGGCATTGCCCTTAAAAGGGCATTCATCTTTTTTTCAGCCCACTAAAAATAAAAAAAGCCCTAATCTAAACCCCCCCCCAAAAACAAAACAAAAAACTAACACTAACCCTGAAATTGGTACTCACCATTGATGAAGGCCAGCGAAACATCTTCCCCCCGGCGGTTCCATCTTCATCCATCTCGGGACCATCTTCTTCAATCTTCATCCAGGCCGCGATCCATCTTGTATCTTTATCCCGGTGGCGGCTGCGTAGTCCTTGGTGATCCTCTTCATGCGGTCTCTGATTTGAATTTGTCAGCTAATAGGAATGCAAGGGTACCCCCATATAAAAGGGATACCTTGCATTCAATCTTCAGTGTGCGGATAGAGACCGCATGAAGATCACCTCCGTGTCGCGTGGATGAAGAGGATGAAGATACACAATGGATCGCGGTCTGGATGAAGAAGATGGTCCGGCAATGGATGAAGATCGAGCCGCCGGGATGAATATGTTTTGCTGGCCTTCATCAATGGTGAGTACCAATTTTGGAGTTAGTGTTAGGTGTTTTATTATTTTTGGGGTGTTTTTTTTAGATTAGGGCTTTTTTTATTTTTAATGGGCTGAAAAAGAGATGACTGCCCTTTTAAGGGCAATGCCCATACAAATGCCATTTTTGGGGCAATGGGTAGATTAGGCTTTTTTTTTTTTGGGGGGGGGGGTTGTAATGTTGGGGGGGTAATTTCTTAATTTTTTTGCAAAAGAGCTGTTAACTTTAGGGCAATGCACTACAAAAAGCCATTTTAAAGGCTATTGGTAGTTTATTTATAGATTAGGGAGTTTTTATTATGGGATGGCTTTTTTTAAAATGGGGGCATTAGAATAGGAATAATTTTTATTATTTTGGATAATTTTGTTATTTTTTGTAATGGTAGTTTTTTTTTATTTTTTGTAATTTTAGTGTTTATTATTTTTTGTAATGGCAGTTATTATTTTTTTTGTTATGCTAGGTTTTATTATTTTTAGTAATGTTAGGTTTTTATTTTATTTTTTTAAACTTGTAATGTTAGCTTCTTTTTTTTTAGTTTAAAGGGACACTGAGCCCCTATTTTTTCTTTCATGATTCAGATAGAGCATGAAATTTTAAGCAACTTTTCTTATTTACTCCTATTATCAATTTTTCTTCATTCTCTTGCTATTTTATTTTAAAAGCAGGAATGTAAATCTTAGCAGCCAGCCAATTTTAGGTTCAGCACCATGGATAGCGCTTGCTTATTGGAGGCTTACATTTACCCACCAATAAGCAAGCATAACCCAGGTTTTCAACCAAAAATGGTCCGGCTCCTATGCAACAAATTCCTGCTTTATAAATAAAGATAGCAAGAGAACAAAGAAAATTTGATAATAGGAGTAAATTAGAAAGTTGCTTAAAATGCCATGCCCTATCTGAATCATGAAAGAAAAAATTTGGGTTCAGTGTCCCTTTAAGATTAGGATTTAATTTTGTTTCACAGGTAAGTTTTTATTTATTTTAAGGTAGTTAGTATATTGTAACTTTAATTTATGTGTATTTTAATTTTTTTAAAGTTAGGAGGTGTTAGGTTTAGGGGTTAATATTTTAATTTAGGTAGTTGCGATGCGGGGGTGGCGATTTAGGGGTTAATAGTTTAATTTAGGTAGTTGTGATGGGGGATGGCGGTTTAGGAGTTAATAGTTTAATTTAGGTAGTTGCAATGCGGGGGTGGCGGTTTGGGGGTTAATAGTTTAATTTAGGTAGTTGTGATGGGGGATGGCGGTTTAGAAGTTAATAGTTTAATTTAGGTAGTTGCGATGCGGGCGGATGGTAATTTAGGGGTTAATAGGTTTATTTATTAGTTGCAATGTGGGGGTGGCAGTTTAGGGGTTAATAGGTTTATTTATTAGTTACAATGCGGGTGGATGGTGGTTTAGGGGTTAATAGTGTAGTTTATGGGTGTTAGTGTATTTTGTAACATATTTTTAATATGTTTTGTGAAACATTTTGGTTTTTCATAACACATAACTAAAGGTCTTTGAATTTGGGATGGATCGTTGCGGTATAGGCCATAACAATCACAGTAAAGCCATACCGGGTGACTTGTAATATTAAATAGGTGACCATTCCTCACAAAAAGACCATTTTGCAAGCGGTAAAGCCATACGACTAGATTACGAGTTTTGCGGTATGAGTGAAAAAGCAGCGTTATGGCTCTTTTTCACTACCGCTGGTATTACAAGTCTTGCAGGTATTTCTGTACCGCACACTTTTTTGGCAGTAACACAACGTAACTACCACAGCTTTCAAAAAGTCATTTTTCAATGGGACTTCCATAGCGCTGGTATTACGAGTTTTCCTTTCCGGCCAAAAAGTGAGCGGTACAGCCTATAACGGTATAGGCTGTACCGCTCACTTTTTGGCCGGAAAGGCAAAATCCATACCATAAAGTACCAAGATCCATACCATAAACTAAAAGTCAGTAGTTATGACTTTTATGTTACAAAGCCGTAACATAAAACTTATAACTAAAGTGCTGCAAAGTACACTAACACCCATAAACTACCTATTAACCCCTAAACCGAGGTCCTCCCGCATCGCAAACACTAAAATAAAATTAATAACCCCTAATCTGCTGCTCCGGTCATCGCCACCACTATAATAAACATATTAACCCCTAAACCGCCGTACTCCTGCATCACAAACACTAGTTAAATATTATTAACTCCTAATCTGCTGTCCCTAACATCGCCGCAACCTACATTACTTTTATTAACCCCTAATCTGCTGCCCCCAAAATCGCCACCACTATACTAAAGTTATTAACCCTAAACCTAACCCTAAGTCTAACCCTAACACCCCTAACTTTAATATAATTAAAATAAATCTAAATAAAACCTACTATTAATAACTAAATAATTCTTATTTAAAACTAAATACTTACCTATAAAATAAAACCTAAGCTAGCTACAATATAACTAATAGTTACATTGTAGCTAGCTTAGGTTTTATTTTTATTTCACAGCTAAGTTTGTATTTATTTTAACTAGGTAGTTAGTAAATAGTTAATAACTATTTATTAACTAGTCTACCTAGTTAAAATAAATACAAACTTAGCTGTGAAATAAAAATAAAACCTAAGATACATACAATGTAACTATTAGTTATATTGTAGCTAGCTTAGGTTTTATTTTACAGGTAAGTATTTAGTTTTAAATAGGAATTATTTAGTTATTAATAGTAGGTTTTATTTAGATTTATTTTAATTTCATTAAAGTTAGTGGGTGTTAGGGTTAGGGTTACGTTAGGGTTAGGGTTAGACTTAGGGTTAGGGGTTTATAACTTTAGTATAGTGGCGGCGACATTGGGGGCGGAAGATTAGAGGTTAATAACTGTAATGTAGGTGGCGGCGACATTGGGGCGGCAGATTAGGGGTTAATAAGTGTAGGCAGGTGGTGGCGATGTCAGGGGCAGCAGATTAGGGGTTAATAAGTGTAGGTAGGTGGCGGCGATGTCGGGGGTGGCAGATTAGGGGTTAATAAATTTAAAGTAGGTGTTGGCGACATTGGGGACGGCAGATTAGGGGTGTTTAGACTCGGGGTTCATGTTAGGTTGTTAGGTGTAAACATAAATTTTATTTCCCCATAGGAATCAATGGGGCTGCATTATGGAGCTTTACACTCCTTTATTGCAGGTGTTAGGCTTTTTTTCAGCCGGCTCTCCCCATTGAGAGTACGTACAACCAGCTCAAAGCAGCGCTGGTATTGGAGTGCGGTATGGAGCTCAATTTTGCTCAACGCTCACATATTGCCTGCTGACGCCGGGTTTTTTCAAACCTGTAATAGCAGCGCTATAGGGAGGTGAGCGGTGACAATAACTTGCAAGTTAGTACCAAACCGCTCGTAACGCAACACTCTCGTAATCTCGCGGATAGTTAGGTTCGGAAATAAATGGACAATGACAAAAGTTTTGTTATTTTGGCTGTTTACCAAATATAAACTCAAGTTACAGTTAAATAATGAATATGGGCTTAAAGTGTAGTCTCTGTTTAAATTTGAGGGTATTCACATCCAAATTGGTGGAAGGTTTTAAGAATTACAGCTCTTTAATATGTAGCTCCCTATTTTTCAAGGGACCAAAAGTAATTGGCTAATTGACTCAAAAGCTGTTTATGGACAGGTGTGGGCTATTCCTTAATTATTTTATCATCAATTAAGCCGGGAAAGGGTCTGGAGTTGATTCCAGATGTGGCATTAGCATTTGGAAGCTGTTGCTGTAAACCCATAACATGCGTTCAAAAGAGCTCTCAATACAACTGAAACAGGCCATCTTTAGGCTGCAAGAAAAAAAAAAGAAATCCATCAAAGAGATAGTAGGATCATTAGGAATTGACAAATCACATTTGACTCAGATATTTCTTTCACTCCTCACATTCACTTCTTGGCTAAAGCCTGCCGCTTCCACCTTAAAAACATCTCTAAAATTAGACATTTCCTTACACAAGACACAACTAAGATTTTAATCCACTCGCTCATCCTTTCTCGCCTCGATTACTGCAACTCTGTCCTCTCTGGTCTCCGCAGCTGCCGCCTAGCTCCTTTACAATCCATAACTTAACCATTGATCAGCCCCCCCTCCCTTTTGACATGTGCATTTTTTGACCAAGTGACTAAAATGTATATGCACTATATTCTTAAGTGTAGTCAAACTTGGAAATGTTGTAAAGGTAGTAACACACAAACGCAGAAACACACAGACACACTCATACACTGAAACACACACTCACACATAAGGATTCACATATAGACATTCTAGCAGACACACAAAGAAACACACAAAGACACTCAGACACAGACAACCAAACAGACACTTAGCACTTGTTTACATTGACCTGACAAGTAATGAGGTAGACTTCAGTTTTGTCAAAAAAAGGAGATTTACAAAGACAAAATATGGAGTTCTGATTATATTTTGTATCAAGGAAGATGCCAACTAAATGATAACAATAGCATGCAGTTGCTGAAAGGAAGGGCCCAGAACTGCCTAAACAATAATTTAAAGGTTAAATGGTGGATTGGTGACTTCCGGAAAGGTCTCAGTCTCAAAGTCTGTAGAAAGATGTGAATAATCAGTAGTAAGATCAAAATGTCCTATAAAGGAACAGACAATGGACACACACACACACACACACACACACAAACTTGCACATACACCCAAGGAAACACCGACAGAGACAGCCTCAGAAAACACACAAAGGCATACACACACACAGACACCCACAGAAAACACACAAAGACATACACAGACAGAGAGACAATCACATAAAACACACAAAGACATACATACACACACACCCTCACTGAGACATCCACAGAAAACACACAAAAACATATACACACTCTCACAGAAACACCAACAGAAAATGCACAGACATATGCATATACCCTCACAGAGACATCCACAGAAAACACAGACATACATACATACACCTACCCACCCTCACAGAGACATCCACAGAAAGCACACAAAGACATACACACCCACCCTCACAGAGGCATCCAGAGAAAATACACAAAGACATACATACACACACCCTCACAGAGACACCCATAGAAAAAGCACTTGTTTACATTGACCTGACAAGTAATGAGGTAGACTTCAGTTTTGTCAAAAAAAGGAGATTTACAAAGACAAAATATGGAGTTCTGATTATATTTTGTATCAAGGAAGATGCCAACTAAATGATAACAATAGCATGCAGTTGCTGAAAGGAAGGGCCCAGAACTGCCTAAACAATAATTTAAAGGTTAAATGGTGGATTGGTGACTTCCGGAAAGGTCTCAGTCTCAAAGTCTGTAGAAAGATGTGAATAATCAGTAGTAAGGTCAAAATGTCCTATAAAGGAACAGACAATGGACACACACACACACACACACAAACTTGCACTTACACCCAAGGAAACACCGACAGAGACAGCCTCAGAAAACACACAAAGGCATACACACACACAGACACCCACAGAAAACACACAAAGACATACACACACAGAGAGACAATCACATAAAACACACAAAGACATACACACACACACACACCCTCACTGAGACATCCACAGAAAATACACAAAAACATATACACACTCTCACAGAAACACCAACAGAAAATGCACAGACATATGCATATACCCTCACAGAGAAATCCACAGAAAACACAGACATACATACATACACCTACCCACCCTCACAGAGACATCCACAGAAAGCACACAAAGACATACACACCCACCCTCACAGAGGCATCCAGAGAAAATACACAAAGACATACATACACACACCCTCACAGAGACACCCATAGAAAAAGCACTTGTTTACATTGACCTGACAAGTAATGAGGTAGACTTCAGTTTTGTCAAAAAAAGGAGATTTACAAAGACAAAATATGGAGTTCTGATTATATTTTGTATCAAGGAAGATGCCAACTAAATGATAACAATAGCATGCAGTTGCTGAAAGGAAGGGCCCAGAACTGCCTAAACAATAATTTAAAGGTTAAATGGTGGATTGGTGACTTCCGGAAAGGTCTCAGTCTCAAAGTCTGTAGAAAGATGTGAATAATCAGTAGTAAGGTCAAAATGTCCTATAAAGGAACAGACAATGGACACACACACACACACACACACACAAACTTGCACTTACACCCAAGGAAACACCGACAGAGACAGCCTCAGAAAACACACAAAGGCATACACACACACAGACACCCACAGAAAACACACAAAGACATACACACACAGAGAGACAATCACATAAAACACACAAAGACATACATACACACACACCCTCACTGAGACATCCACAGAAAATACACAAAAACATATACACACTCTCACAGAAACACCAACAGAAAATGCACAGACATATGCATATACCCTCACAGAGACATCCACAGAAAACACAGACATACATACATACACCTACCCACCCTCACAGAGACATCCACAGAAAGCACACAAAGACATACACACCCACCCTCACAGAGGCATCCAGAGAAAATACACAAAGACATACATACACACACCCTCACAGAGACACCCATAGAAAAAGCACTTGTTTACATTGACCTGACAAGTAATGAGGTAGACTTCAGTTTTGTCAAAAAAAGGAGATTTACAAAGACAAAATATGGAGTTCTGATTATATTTTGTATCAAGGAAGATGCCAACTAAATGATAACAATAGCATGCAGTTGCTGAAAGGAAGGGCCCAGAACTGCCTAAACAATAATTTAAAGGTTAAATGGTGGATTGGTGACTTCCGGAAAGGTCTCAGTCTCAAAGTCTGTAGAAAGATGTGAATAATCAGTAGTAAGGTCAAAATGTCCTATAAAGGAACAGACAATGGACACACACACACACACACACACAAACTTGCACATACACCCAAGGAAACACCAACAGAGACAGCCTCAGAAAACACACAAAGGCATACACACACACAGACACCCACAGAAAACACACAAAGACATACACACACAGAGAGACAATCACATAAAACACACAAAGACATACATACACACACACCCTCACTGAGACATCCACAGAAAATACACAAAAACATATACACACTCTCACAGAAACACCAACAGAAAATGCACAGACATATGCATATACCCTCACAGAGACATCCACAGAAAACACAGACATACATACATACACCTACCCACCCTCACAGAGACATCCACAGAAAGCACACAAAGACATACACACCCACCCTCACAGAGGCATCCAGAGAAAATACACAAAGACATACATACACACACCCTCACAGAGACACCCATAGAAAAAGCACTTGTTTACATTGACCTGACAAGTAATGAGGTAGACTTCAGTTTTGTCAAAAAAAGGAGATTTACAAAGACAAAATATGGAGTTCTGATTATATTTTGTATCAAGGAAGATGCCAACTAAATGATAACAATAGCATGCAGTTGCTGAAAGGAAGGGCCCAGAACTGCCTAAACAATAATTTAAAGGTTAAATGGTGGATTGGTGACTTCCGGAAAGGTCTCAGTCTCAAAGTCTGTAGAAAGATGTGAATAATCAGTAGTAAGGTCAAAATGTCCTATAAAGGAACAGACAATGGACACACACACACACACACACACAAACTTGCACATACACCCAAGGAAACACCGACAGAGACAGCCTCAGAAAACACACAAAGGCATACACACACACAGACACCCACAGAAAACACACAAAGACATACACACACAGAGAGACAATCACATAAAACACACAAAGACATACATACACACACACCCTCACTGAGACATCCACAGAAAATACACAAAAACATATACACACTCTCACAGAAACACCAACAGAAAATGCACAGACATATGCATATACCCTCACAGAGACATCCACAGAAAACACAGACATACATACATACACCTACCCACCCTCACAGAGACATCCACAGAAAGCACACAAAGACATACACACCCACCCTCACAGAGGCATCCAGAGAAAATACACAAAGACATACATACACACACCCTCACAGAGACACCCATAGAAAAAGCACTTGTTTACATTGACCTGACAAGTAATGAGGTAGACTTCAGTTTTGTCAAAAAAAGGAGATTTACAAAGACAAAATATGGAGTTCTGATTATATTTTGTATCAAGGAAGATGCCAACTAAATGATAACAATAGCATGCAGTTGCTGAAAGGAAGGGCCCAGAACTGCCTAAACAATAATTTAAAGGTTAAATGGTGGATTGGTGACTTCCGGAAAGGTCTCAGTCTCAAAGTCTGTAGAAAGATGTGAATAATCAGTAGTAAGGTCAAAATGTCCTATAAAGGAACAGACAATGGACACACACACACACACACACACAAACTTGCACATACACCCAAGGAAACACCGACAGAGACAGCCTCAGAAAACACACAAAGGCATACACACACACAGACACCCACAGAAAACACACAAAGACATACACACACAGAGAGACAATCACATAAAACACACAAAGACATACATACACACACAC
The DNA here is from genome assembly GCF_027579735.1 of Bombina bombina. Taxonomy (NCBI): domain Eukaryota; kingdom Metazoa; phylum Chordata; class Amphibia; order Anura; family Bombinatoridae; genus Bombina; species Bombina bombina. Next base: position 551,665,824 of record NC_069501.1, on the reverse strand, counting down.
CCTCACTGAGACATCCACAGAAAATACACAAAAACATATACACACTCTCACAGAAACACCAACAGAAAATGCACAGACATATGCATATACCCTCACAGAGACATCCACAGAAAACACAGACATACATACATACACCTACCCACCCTCACAGAGACATCCACAGAAAGCACACAAAGACATACACACCCACCCTCACAGAGGCATCCAGAGAAAATACACAAAGACATACATACACACACCCTCACAGAGACACCCATAGAAAAAGCACTTGTTACATTGACCTGACAAGTAATGAGGTAGACTTCAGTTTTGTCAAAAAAAGGAGATTTACAAAGACAAAATATGGAGTTCTGATTATATTTTGTATCAAGGAAGATGCCAACTAAATGATAACAATAGCATGCAGTTGCTGAAAGGAAGGGCCCAGAACTGCCTAAACAATAATTTAAAGGTTAAATGGTGGATTGGTGACTTCCGGAAAGGTCTCAGTCTCAAAGTCTGTAGAAAGATGTGAATAATTAGTAGTAAGGTCAAAATGTCCTATAAAGGAACAGACAATGGACACACACACACACACACACACAAACTTGCACATACACCCAAGGAAACACCGACAGAGACAGCCTCAGAAAACACACAAAGGCATACACACACACAGACACCCACAGAAAACACACAAAGACATACACACACAGAGAGACAATCACATAAAACACACAAAGACATTCATACACACACACCCTCACTGAGACATCCACAGAAAACACACAAAAACATATACACACTCTCACAGAAACACCAACAGAAAATGCACAGACATATGCATATACCCTCACAGAGACATCCACAGAAAACACAGACATACATACATACACCTACCCACCCTCACAGAGACATCCACAGAAAGCACACAAAGACATACACACCCACCCTCACAGAGGCATCCAGAAAAAATACACAAAGACATACATACACACACCCTCACAGAGACACCCATAGAAAAAGCACAAAGACATACGCAAACACCCTCACAGACATCCACAGTAAATGCACAAAGACATACACACCCACCTACCCTCACAGAGAGACCCACAGAAAAAAAATACATACATACTTATAGAGACATAAACAAAAGCACAAAGACATAAACACAGACACCCACAGAAACACTCACAGGAGGTAAAATTTCTGGACATTGCATCCCCTAAATCAACCGTGTGTTACTTTTTAAAGAATATTTCTAAATGTGCAACCAAAAATAATTCTGTGAATTCAAAATTGTACATTAATGATCTGGGTAGATGGCTAGATGAAGAAAAGTACTTTTGAAAGGTTGACATATGTTTGTTTGTTTTTCCCCATTTTCCTCAACCAAGAGCACCACTTCAAATATGGTGTACACATGTTCCCATCTGTCAGCTGTACTTATGGATTTTGAAAATGCTGTACTCTATATGGTCTTGGTGGAACCATAAGCTGTTGTACTCAGTCTCATACCATTAGATCTGGTTAAATGCAGGATTTAGGCTTGTTTGTATGTATTTCAAAATAAGGTCAGCTGTAGTGTAAACTGAACAGTGTTAAGTTAACCTGTATCATTTCAAACACTGAGCAATCTTAGTCTGAGAGTATAACATTTTATGCAGATGTAAAAATCTTAGATGAAATGCCTCCTTGCATCTGGAAAGTCCTTACATAAAGGGGCAGTAAACTGGAATGTAATTAAATATATTAATAAAAAAAACCTCAAATATGCCAAAAGGGCACCTACCATTTGTGTATTGAGGAGGAAACATTTCTGCATGGCTTTAAATATAAAATTTCTACAACATTGCCAAATAATCATAAATACACTGCTGCATATTGCTAAAAAAAATGTGTTTTTATGGACCCCTGGCCCCACCATACAACTACTACCACACTGAAGTTACAATCTGAAATTGCACAAAGAAATAAAAAACATTTACTAAGTAAGTCCTACCTCCTTTGCAAATGAAAGTGAGCTGCAGTCTGACTCAGGCACACACTGTACAAACTTAAGTGCCAAGTCTGTCTCACACTGTGCATAGTGGTTTAGTGCACACTCAGAAATCCTCTAAAATGCTAATGCTTTACTCCTTGTAATAACATTTCCCATGCTCAATAGCACCCTGCTGTAGTACCCTCTGGTGGCTGCCAATTTTTTTTTTTAAATAATAGTTGCTCTTGCCTTATGAGGCCCCCTGGCCCATTTGGCCCCTGACAGAAGTCACCCCTGTCACCCCCTGATGGTGGCCCGACTTACAGGCTCATCTTCCTTACATGTCGCTCTTCATCTGATGCACCTCTCTGCCAATCCCTTCACTGGCTTCCTCTTGCCTCTAGGATTAAACACAAAATTCTCGCTCTGATATACAAAGCCCTCAACTGCACTGCTCCCCCTTATATCTCAGACCTTGTCTCCAGACACTCTCCCTCCCTTCCCCTTTACTCTGCTCATGACCTCCTACTCTCCTCCTCTCTTGTTACCTCATCACACTCCCGTTTACAGGACTTCTCCAGACAGGCTCCCATCTTGTGGAACTCTCTGCCTCGCTCCACAAGATTCTTCCCTAGTTTTGAAAGCTTCAAGCGCTCCCTAAAGACTCTATTGTTCAGGGATGCATCCAACCTGCACTAACCTTTCTTTATACCAGTTCCTCTCCTCTATTGCTATTCCCTGAACCCCCTTAGCATGTATGTCTAAGAGTCCAGCTGTTTTTAGATCACCTTCTTAAGAGCTGACTACAACAGTGCAACTCTTGGCAGGGCCCTCTACCCAATTGATCCCTATAATTGTTTTGTTGTACTCCGCATTTGTTTATAGCGCTGCGAATTCTGTTGGTGCTCTACAAATAACCAATAATAATAATAAATAAACAGTTTGGTACATTCTAAGGAAAAAAAAACACACTGGTGATCTCTGCAACACAAAAAGGCATGGATGTCCACGGAAGACAACAGTGGTGGATGATCGTAGGATCCTTTCCATGGTAAAGAAAAAACCCTTCATAACATCCAGTCAAGTCAAGAACACTCTCCAGGAGGTATGCATATCATTATCCAAGTCTACCATGAAGAGAAGACTTCCCAAGAGCAAATACAGAGCGTTCACCACAATGTGAAAGCCATTCATAAGCCTCAAGAATAGAAAGGACAGATTCCACTTTTCCAAAATAATATCTAAAATAGCCAGCCCAGTTCTGGTACAGCATTCTATGGACAGATGAAACTAAGATCAACCTTTACCAGAATGATAGGAATAAAAAAGTATGGAGAAGGTTTGGAACAGCTTATGATCTGTAGCATACCACATCATCTCTAAAACACAATGGAGGTAGTGTGATGGCATGGGCATGCATGGCTTCCAATGTCACTGGGTCACTAGTGTATATTGATGATGTGACAGAAGAAGCTGGATGAATTCTGAAGTGTATAGGGATACATTGTCTGCTCAGATTCAGCCAAATTCAGTGAAATTGATTGGATAGCACTTCACTTTACAGATGGACAATGACACAATACATACTGTGAAAGCAACCCAGGAGTTTTTTAAGGCAAAGACGTGAAATATTCTGCAATGGCCGAGTCAATCATTTGATCTCAACCCGATCAAGCATGCATTTCACTTGCTGAAGACAAAACTTAAGGCAGAAAGACCCCCGAATAAACAACATTTGAAGACAGCTGCAGTAAAGGCAGCTGTTCAAATCAGCCAATAGGATTTCAGTAGCTCTCATCCTATTTGCTGATTTGACATTTTCAGCCAATAGGAATGCAAGGTACCCCAATCCAATATAAAAGGGGTACCTTGCATTCAATCTTCAGTGTGCAGCAGATGATCGCATGAAGAGTATCTCCCCATCTCTGAAGAATGCTGCTCCCGAAGACCAAACTGCGCCTTAGAATACCGCTCCGCACCTCCGGGAAGAAGATAGAAGATGGCCCAGCGATGGATGAAGATGGATCAGCCTGGGAGAAGATGGATGTCCGGACTTCAGGAACGGTGAGTACATTTTTTGGGGTTAGTATTATTTTCTTTTATTTTCTGGGGGTGTTTTTTTTTTTAAATAAGGGCTTTTTTTTAATGGGCAGCAAAAGAGCTGATTGCCCTTTTAAGGGCAATGTCCATACAAATGCCCCTATAGGGTAGCTTATGATTTTTTTAGTTAGGTGTTTTTTATTTTGCGGGGTTGGGTGGATGGAGGGTGTGTATTGTTGGGGGGTAATTTGTATTTTTTATCTAAAAAGAGCTGATTTCTTTAGGGCAATGCCCTACAAAAGGCCCTTTAAGTGCTATTGGGTAGTTTATTGTTAGATTAGGGTTTTTTTATTTTGTGGTGGGTGGCCTTTTTTTTTTTATAGTAGTTATTAGATTAGTTTTATTTTTTATTTTGGATAATTTCGTTTATTATTTTTGTAAGCTTAGATTTTTGTAATTTTAGACTGTTATTTTATGTAATGTTAGGTTGGTTTTTTGTAGTGTTGGATTTTTTAATTTTGTAATTTAGATGTTTTATTTTTGGTATATATATATTTTTTTTTTAAATAGTAATGTTAGGTTTTTATTTATAGTTTTAAGTTTAGTTTTTTTTATTTCACAGGAAAGTTTTTATTTTTTGAAGGTAGTTATATTGAAAGTTTAATTTAAAGTTAGGGGGGTGTTAGTCGCGATGTGGGGGCCGGTGGTTTAAGGGTTAATAGTTTAATTTAGGTAGTCACAACGTGGGGGTTGGCGGTTTAGGGTTTAATAGGTTTATTTAGTGTTGGTGATGTGGGGGGTTGGCGGTTTAGGGGTTAATAGGTTTATTTAGTGTTGGCGATGTGGGTGGGTGGGTGGCGGATTAGGGGTTAATAGGTTTATTATACTATTTGCAATGCAGTGGGGTTGGAGGTTTAGGGGTTAATAGGTAGTTTATGGGTGTTAGCATTTATTTGTAACATTTTTGTTATGAGTTTTGTGAAACATTTTTGTTTTGCACTGGTCTTTGATAGCGGAATGGATAGTGGCAGTATAAGCTAAAACACTAACGGTATAGCCAGACCGCACAACTTGTTATACAGGTGAGCTGAATATTCCACACTCAAAAGCCATATTTTGAGTGCGGAATGGATCGTTGAGGTAAAAGCTAAAACGCTAGCGGTATAGCCATACCGTCGTGACTTGTAACACGGGTGAGCTTAATATTACACTGCAAAGGCAAATTTTTAAGCGGTATAGCCGTACCGCACAACTTGTAATCTAGATGATTGATTTTTTTGTCTATATTATAACATTATAAGCACTATTAGATACACAGATTGCACTAATATATTTTTTAGCTCCACTTGTAATCTAGGCCACAGTTTGTAATTAATAACTCTGTTTTACTTTGCCAATTCTCCTGTTTATATTTCCCTACTAAGTTTGTACCAGTTATGCCATAGTTCCGCCTTTTCCAAGACTCGTGCTCCACTGGCAGTGGCAATATGGTTGGAAATTGACAGATCCTTTACTTCAATTTCTTTCATGTAATTAGCAAGAGTCCATGAGCTAGTGACGTATGGGATATACATTCCTACCAGGAGGGGCAAAGTTTCCCAAACCTTAAAATGCCTATAAATACACCCCTCACCACACCCACAATTCAGTTTTACAAACTTTGCCTCCTATGGAGGTGGTGAAGTAAGTTTGTGCTAGATTCTACGTTGATATGCGCTCCGCAGAAGGTTGGAGCCCGGTTTTCCTCTCAGCGTGCAGTGAATGTCAGAGGGATGTGAGGAGAGCATTGCCTATTTGAATACAATGATCTCCTTCTACGGGGTCTATTTCATAGGTTCTCTGTTATCGGTCGTAGAGATTCATCTCTTACCTCCCTTTTCAGATCGACGATATACTCTTATATATATACCATTACCTCTGCTGATTCAGTACTGGTTTGGCTTTCTACAACATGTAGATGAGTGTCCTGGGGTAAGTAAGTAAGCTTATTTTCTGTGACACTCTAAGCTATGGTTAGGCACTTTTTATAAAGTTCTAAATATATGTATTCAAACATTTATTTGCCTTGACTCAGGATGTTCAACATTCCTTATTTTCAGACAGTCAGTTTCATACTTGGGATAAATGCATTTGTTTCAATAATTTTTTCTTACCTTAAAAAATTTGACTTTTTCCCTGTGGGCTGTTAGGCTCGCGGGGGCTGAAAATGCTTCATTTTATTGCGTCATTCTTGGCGCGGACTTTTTTGGCGCAAATTTTTTTTCTGTTTCCGGCGTCATACGTGTCGCCGGAAGTTGCGTCATTTTTTTACTTTTTTTGCGTCAAAAGTGTCGGCGTTCCGGATGTGGCGTCATTTTTGGCGCCAAAAGCATTTAGGCGCCAAATAATGTGGGCGTCTTTTTTGGCGCTAAAAAATATGGGCGTCATTTTTGTCTCCACATTATTTAAGTCTCATTATTTATTGCTTCTGGTTGCTAGAAGCTTGTTCACTGGCATTTTTTTCCCATTCCTGAAACTGTCATTTAAGGAATTTGATCAATTTTGCTTTATATGTTGTTTTTTCTTTTACATATTGCAAGATGTTCCACGTTGCAACTGAGTCAGAAGATACTTCAGGAAAATCGCTGCCCAGTGCTGGAGCTACCAAGCTAAGTGTATCTGCTATAAACTTTTGGTATCTGTTTCTCCAGCTGTTGTTTGTATTGCATGTCATGACAAACTTATTAATGCAGATAAAATTTCCTTTAGTAACTGTTTACATTACCTGTTGCTGTTCTGTCAACATCTAATTTTCAGAGTGTTCCTGATAACATAAGAGATTTTATTTTTTAAATCCATTAAGAAGGCTATGTCTGTTATTTCCTCCTTCTAGTATACATAAAAGTCTTTTAAAACTTCTCTTTTTTCAGATGAATTTTTAAATGAACATCATCATTCTGATACTGATAATGGTTCTTCTGGTTCAGAGGTTTCTGTCTCAGAGGTTGATGCTGATAAATCTTTGTATTTGTTCAAGATGGAATTTATTCGTTCTTTACTTAAAGAAGTATTAATTGCATTAGAAATAGAGGATTCTGGTCCTCTTAATACTAAATCTAAACGTTTCAATAAGGTTTTTAAATCTCCTGTAGTTATTCCAGAAGTATTTTCTCTCCCTGATGCTATTTCTGAAGTAATTTCCAGGGAATGGAATAATTTGGGTAATTCATTTACTCCTAACGTTTAAGCAATTATATCCTGTGCCATCTGACAGATTAGAGTTTTGGGACAAAATCTCTAAGGTTAATGGGGCTGTCTCTACTCCTGCTAACGTACTACTATTCTATGGCAGATAGTACTTCATTTAAGGATCCTTTAGATAGGAAAATTGAATCCTTTCTAAGAAAAGCTTACTTATGTCAGGTAATCTTCTTAGACCTGCTATATTTTTAGCGGATGTTGCTGCACCTTCAACTTTTTGGTAGAAGTTTTAGCGCAACAAGTAACAGATCATAATTTTATAGCATTATTATTATTCTATAACATGCTAATAATTTTATTTGTGATACCAACTTTTGATATCATTAGAGTTGATGTCAGGTATATGTTTCTAGCTATTTTAGCTAGAAAAGCTTTATGGCTTAAAACTTGGGCCTAGATTTAGAGTTCGGCGGTAAAAGGGGCTGTTAACGCTCCGCGGGTTTTTTTCTCTGGCCGCACCATAAATTTAACTCTGGTAATCGAGAGTTCAAACAAATGCTGCGTTAGGCTCCAAAAAGGAGCGTAGAGCATTTTTTACCGCAAATGCAACTCTCGATACCAGAGTTGCTTACGGACGCGGCCGGCTATCAAAAACGTGCTCGTGCACGATTCTCCCATAGGAAACAATGGGGCTGTTTGAGCTGAAAAAAAACCTAACACCTGCAAAAAAGCAGCGTTCAGCTCCTAACGCAGCCCCATTGTTTCCTATGGGGAAACACCTTCCTACGTCTGCACCTAACACTCTAACATGTACCCCCGAGTCTAAACACCCCTAACCTTACACTTATTAACCCCTAATCTGCCGCCCCCGCTATCGCTGACCCCTGCATTACACTTTTAACCCCTAATCTGCCGCTCCGTAAACCGCCGCCACCTACGTTATCCCTATGTACCCCTAATCTGCTGCCCCTAACATCGCCGACCCCTATGTTATATTTATTAACCCCTAATCTGCCCCCCACAACGTCGCCGACACCTGCCTACACTTATTAACCCCTAATCTGCCGAGCGGACCTGAGCGCTACTATAATAAAGTTATTAACCCCTAATCCGCCTCACTAACCCTATCATAAATAGTATTAACCCCTAATCTGCCCTCCCTAACATCGCCGACACCTACCTTCAATTATTAACCCCCTAATCTGCCGACCGGAGGCTCACCGCTATTCTAATAAATGTATTAACCCCTAAAGCTAAGTCTAACCCTAACACTAACACCCCCCTAAGTTAAATATATTTTTATCTAACGAAATAAATTAACTCTTATTAAATTAAATGATTCCTATTTAAAGCTAAATACATTACCTGTAAAATAAATCCTAATATAGCTTACAATATAAATTATTAATTATATTATAGCTATTTTAGGATTAATATTTATTTTACAGGCAACTTTGTAATTATTTTAACCAGGTACAATAGCTATTAAATAGTTAAGAACTATTTAATAGTTACCTAGTTAAAATAATAACAAATTTACTGTAAATAAATCCTAAACCTAAGATATAATTAAACTAACACTACCCTATCAATAAAATAATTAAATAAACTAGCATACAATTACCTACAATTAACCTAACACTACACTATCAATAATTAATTAAACACAATTGCTACAAATAAATAAAATTAAATAAACTATCTAAAGTACAAAAAATAAAAAAGAACTAAGTTACAGAAAATAATAAAATATTTACAACATAAAGAAAAATATTACAACAATTTTAAACTAATTACACCTACTCTAAGGCCCCCTAATAAAATAACAAAGCCCCCCAAAATAAAAAATTCACTACCCTATTCTAAAATACAAATATTACAAGCTCTTTTACCTTACCAGCCCTGAACAGGGCCCTTTGCGGGCATGCCCAAGAATTTCAGCTCTTTTGCCTGTAAAAAAAAACATACAATACCCCCCCCCCCCAACATTACAACCCACACCCACATACCCCTAATCTAACCCAAACCCCCCTTAAATAAACCTACACTACCCCCCTGATGATCTTCCTACCTTGTCTTCACCATGCCAGGTTCACCGATCCGTCCTGGCTCCAAGATCTTCATCCAAACCCAAGCGGGGGCTAGACATCCACTGAAGAAGTCCAGAAGAGGGTCCAAAGTCTTCCTCCTATCCGGCAAGAAGAGGACATCCGGACCGGCAAACATCTTCTCCAAGCGGCATCTTCTATCTTCTTCCATCCGATGACGACCGGCTCCATCTTGAAGACCTCCAGCGCGGATCCATCTCTTCTTCCGACAGACTAGACGAGAATGACGGTTCCTTTAAGGGACGTCATCCAAGATGGCGTCCCTCGAATTCCGATTTGCTGATAGGATTCTATCAGCCAATCGAATTAAGGTAGGAATTTTCTGATTGGCTGATGGAATCAGCCAATCAGAATCAAGTTCACTCCGATTGGCTGATCCATATCAGCCAATCAGATTGAGCTCGCATTCTATTGGCTGATCGGAACAGCCAATAGAATGCGAGGCCTCAATCTGATTGGCTGATTGGATCAGCCAATCGATTGAACTATATTCTGATTGGCTGATTCCATCAGCCAATCAGAAATTCCTACCTTATTCCGATTGGCTGATAGAATCCTATCAGCCCAATCGGAATTCGAGGGACGCCATCTTGGATGACGTCCCTTAAAGGAACCGTCATTCGTCGTCTAGTCGTCGGAAGAAGAGGATGGATCCGCGATAGGAGGTCTTCAAGATGGAGCCGGTCGTCATCGGATGGAAGAAGATAGAAGATGCCGCTTGGAGAAGATGTTTGCCGGTCCGGATGTCCTCTTCTTGCCGGATAGGAGGAAGACTTTGGACCCTCTTCTGGACTTCTTCAGTGGATGTCTAGCCCCCGCTTGGGTTGGATGAAGATCTTGGAGCCAGGACGGATCGGTGAACCTGGCATGGTGAAGACAAGGTAGGAAGATCATCAGGGGGAGTAGTGTTAGGTTTATTTAAGGGGGGTTTGGGTTAGATTAGGGGTATGTGGGTGGTGGGTTGTAATGTTGGGGGGGGGTATTGTATGTTTTTTTTTACAGGCAAAAGAGCTGAAATTCTTGGGGCATGCCCCGCAAAGGGCCCTGTTCAGGGCTGGTAAGGTAAAAGAGCTTGTAATATTTGTATTTTAGAATAGGGTAGGGAATTTTTTATTTTGGGGGGCTTTGTTATTTTATTAGGGGGCTTAGAGTAGGTGTAATTAGTTTAAAATTGTTGTAATATTTTTCTTATGTTTGTAAATATTTTTTTATTTTCTGTAACTTAGTTCTTTTTTATTTTTTGTACTTTAGATAGTTTATTTAATTGTATTTATTTGTAGCAATTGTGTTTAATTAATTTATTGATAGTGTAGTGTTAGGTTAATTGTAGGTAATTGTAGGTAGTTTATTTAATTATTTTATTGATAGGGTAGTGTTAGGTTTAATTATATCTTAGGTTAGGATTTATTTTACAGGTAAATTTGTAATTATTTTAACTAGGTAACTATTAAATAGTTCTTAACTATTTAATAGCTATTGTACCTGGTTAAAATAAATACAAAGTTGCCTGTAAAATAAATATTAATCCTAAAATAGCTATAATATAATTATAATTTATATTGTAGCTATATTAGGATTTATTTTACAGGTAAGTATTTAGCTTTAAATAGGAATTATTTATTTAATAAGAGTTAATTTATTTCGTTAGATAAAAATTATATTTAACTTAGGGGGGTGTTAGTGTTAGGGTTAGACTTAGCTTTAGGGGTTAATACATTTATTAGAATAGCGGTGAGCTCCGGTCTGCAGATTAGGGGTTAATAATTGAAGGTAGGTGTCGGCGATGTTAGGGAGGGCAGATTAGGGGTTAATACTATTTATGATAGGGTTAGTGAGGCGGATTAGGGGTTAATACATTTATTATAGTAGCGCTCAGGTCCGCTCGGCAGATTAGGGGTTAATAAGTGTAGGTAGGTGTCGGCGACGTTGTGGGGGGCAGATTAGGGGTTAATAAATATAACATAGGGGTCGGCGATGTTAGGGGCAGCAGATTAGGGGTACATAGGGATAACGTAGGTGGCGGCGATTTGCGGTCGGAAGATTAGGGGTTAATTATTTTAAGTAGCTTGCGGCGACGTTGTGGGGGGCAAGTTAGGGGTTAATAAATGTAATACAGGGGTCGGCGGGGTTAGGGGCAGCAGATTAGGGGTACATAAGTATAACGTAGGTGGCGGTCGGCAGATTAGGGGTTAAAAATTTTTAATCGAGTGGCGGCGGTGTGGGGGGACCTCGGTTTAGGGGTACATAGGTAGTTTATGGGTGTTAGTGTACTTTAGGGTACAGTAGTTAAGAGCTTTATAAACCGGCGTTAGCCAGAAAGCTCTTAACTCCTGCTATTTTCAGGCGGCTGGAATCTTGTCGTTAGAGCTCTAACGCTCACTTCAGAAACGACTCTAAATACCAGCGTTAGAAAGATCCCATTGAAAAGATAGGCTACGCAAATGGCGTAGGGGGATCTGCGGTATGGAAAAGTCGCGGCTGAAAAGTGAGCGTTAGACCCTTTAATCACTGACTCCAAATACCAGCCGTCAAAACCAGCGTTAGAGGCTCCTAACGCTGGTTTTGACGGCTACCGCCGAACTCCTAAATCTAGGCCCTTGGAATGCTGATATGTCTTCTAAGTCAACTTTGCTTTCCCTTTCTTTCCAGGGTAATAAATTATTCGATTTTCAGTTGGATTCTATTATCTCAAACTGTTACTGGAGGGAAGGGAACTTTTTTACACAAGGAACGAAAGCCTGATCCTTCATCCTCAGGAGCAGTATCAGTTTGGAAACTATTTCCAGTTTGGAATATATCCAAGCCTTATAGAAAACCTATAGCCAGCTCCTAAGTACCCATGAAGGTGCGGACCTTATTCCAGCTCAGCTGGTATGGGGCAGATTACGTTCTCTTCAAAGAAATTTTGATCAATTCCGTTCTCAATTTCTGGTTTCAGAACATTGATTCAGAAAGGTACAGAATTGGCTTCAGTTAAGGCCTCCTGCTAAGAGATTTTTTTCTTTCCCGTGTCCCAGTTAACACAGCAAAGGCTCAGCATTTCTGAAATGTGTTTCAGATCTAGAGTTGGCTGGAGTAATTATGCCAGTTCCAGTTCGGGAACAGGGGCTGGGGTTTTATTTTATCTCTTCATTGTACCAAAGAAGGTCAATTCCTTCAGACCAGTTCCGGATCTATCAATATTGAATCGTTATGTAAGGATACCAACATTCGAGATGGTTACTGTAGGACTATCCTGCCTTTTGTTTAGCAAGGGCATTATATGTCTACAATAGATTTACAGGATGTGTATCTGCATATTCCGATTCATCCAGATCACTTTTAGTGTCTGAGATTCTCTTTTTAGACAAGCATTACCAGTTTTGTGGCTCTACCGTTTGGCCTAGCCTCAGTTCCAAGAATTTTTTTCAAAGGTTCTCGGTGCCCTTTCTTTCTGTAATCAGAGAACAGGGTTTTGGTATTTCCTTATTGGACGATATCTGGGTACTTGCTCAGTCTTCTCATTTTCGAAGAATCTCATACGAATCGACTTGTGTTGTTTCTTCAAGTTCATGGTTGGAGGATCAATTTACCAATCAGTTCATTGATTCCTCAGACAAGGGTAACCTTTTTAGGTTTCTAGATAGATTCAGTGTCTATGACTCTGTCCTTGTCAGACAAGAGAAGTTTAACATTGATATCAGCTTGTCAAAACCTTCAGTCACAATCATTCCCTTTGGTAGCCTTATGCATGGAAATTTTAGGTCTTAGGACTGCCGCATCAGATGCGATCTCCTTTGCTCGTTTTCACATGCGACCTCTTCAGCTCTGTATGCTGAACCAATGGTGCAGGGATTACTCAAAGATATCTCAATTAATATCTTTAAACCGATTATACGACACTCTCTGACATGGTGGACAGATCACCATCGTTTAGTTCAGGGGGCTTCTTTTGTTCTTCCGACCTGGACTATAATCTCAACAGATGCAAGTCTTACAGGTTGGGGAGCTGTGTGGGGGTATCTGACGGCACAAGGGGTTTGGGAATCTCAGGAGGTGAGATTTCCGATCAATATTTTGGAACTCCGTGCAATTTTCAGAGCTCTTCAGTCTTGGCCTCTTCTGAAGAGAGAGTTGTTCATTTGTTTTCAGATAGACAATGTCACAACTGTGGCATACATCAATCATCAAGGAGGGACTCACAGTCCTCTGGCTATGAAAGAAGTATCTCGAATTTTGGTTTGGGCGGAATCCAGCTCCTGTCTAATCTCTGCGGTTCATATCCCAGGTATGGACAATTGGAAAGCGGATTATCTCAGTCGCCAAACGTTGCACCTGGGCGAATGGTCTTCACCCAGAGGTATTTCCTCAGATTGTTCAAATGTGGGAACTCCCAGAAATAGATCTGATGGCTTCTCATCTAAACAAGAAACTTCCCTGGTATCTGTCCGGATCCCGGGATCCTCGGGCGGAGGCAGTGGATGCATTATCTCTTCCTTACAAGTGTTATCCTGCCTATATCTTTCCGCCTCTAGTTCTTCTTCCAAGGGTATTCTCCAATATTCTAAAGGAATGCTCGTTTGTCCTGCTGGTAGCTCCAGCATGGCCTCACAGGTTTTGGTATGCGGATCTTGTCCGGATGGCCTCTTGCCAGCGGTGGACTCTTCCGTTAAGACCAGTCTTTCTGTCTCAAGGTTCTTTTTTCCATCGGGATCTCAAAACCTTAATTTTAAGGTGTGGAGTTTGAACGCTTGATTCTTGGTCAAAGAGGTTTCTCTGACTCTGTGATTGATACTATGTGACAGGCTCGTAAATCTGTATCTAGGGAGATATATTATAGAGTCTGGAAGACTTATATTTCTTCAGGATGGTTTAGATAAAGGTTTGTCCGCAAGTTTCTTGAAAGACAAATCTCTGCTCTTTCTGTTCTTTTTCACAGAAGGATTGCTAATCTTCCTGATATTCATTGTTTTGTACAACCTTTGGTTCTTATAAAATTTGTCATTAAGTCAATTTCTCCTCCTTGGAGTTTGAATTTGGTTCTGGGGGCTCTTCCAGCTCCTCCTTTTGAACCCATGCATTCTTTGGTCGTTATATTACTTTCTTGGAAAGTTTTGTTTCTTTTGGCCATCTCTTCTGCCAGAAGAGTCTCTGAATTATCTACTCTTTTTTTTTGTGAGTCTCCTTTATCTGATTTTGCATCAGGATAAGGCGGTGCTGCGAACTTCTTTTGAATTTTTTACCTAAGGTTGTGAATTCTAACAACATTAGTAGAGAAATTGTGGTTCCTTCATTATGTCCCAATCCTATGAATTCTAAGGAGAAATCATTGCATTCTTTGGATGCTGTTACAGCTTTGTAATATTATGTTGAAGCTACTAAGTCTTTCCGAAAGACTTCTAGTCTATTTGTCATCTTTTCCGGTTCTAGAAAAGACCAGAAAGCTTCTGCCATTTCTTTGGCATCTTGGTTGAAATCTTTATTTCATCATGCCTATGTTGAGTCGGGTAACACTCAGCCTCAAAGGATTACAGCTCATTCTACTAGGTTAGTTTCTACTTCCTGGGCGTTTAAGAATGAAGCTTCGGTTGATCAGATTTGCAAAACAGCAACTTGGTCCTCTTTGCATACTTTTACTAATTCTACCATTTTGATGTGTTTTTTTCTTCTGAAGCAGTTTTTGGTAGAAACGTACTTCAGGCAGTGGTTTCAGTTTGAATCTTCTGCTTATGTTTTTTCATTAAAATTTATTTCTGGGTGTGGATTATTTTCAGCAGGAATTGGCTGTCTTTATTTTATCCCTCCCTCTCTAGTGACTCTTGTGTGGAAAGATCCACATCTTGGGTAATCATTATCCCATACGTCACTAGCTCATGGACTCTTGCTAATTACATGAAAGAAAACATAATTTATGTAAGAACTTACCTGATAAATTCATTTCTTTCATATTAGCAAGAGTCCATGAGGCCCGCCCTTTTTTTGTGGTGGTTTTGATTTTTTTGTATAAAGCACACTTATTCCAATTCCTTATTTTATATGCTTTCGCACTTTTTTCTTATCACCCCACTTCTTGGCTATTCGTTAAACTGAATTGTGGGTGTGGTGAGGGGTGTATTTATAGGCATTTTAAGGTTTGGGAAACTTTGCCCCTCCTGGTAGGAATGTATATCCCATACGTCACTAGCTCATGGACTCTTGCTAATATGAAAGAAATGAATTTATCAGGTAAGTTCTTACATAAATTATGTTTTTTGCCAATACTCCTTTTCCTCTTGCCCCAGTTAGAAACTGCCAAATCTGCAGTGTTCTGCCAAGTCTCCTTCTGTTACCTCACTACCTGGTTAGGTATATCTACGATATGGGTCATACCTCATCCTGCAATTTATATTAGGTCCATTTATTACTAGACCCATTTATTTATATAAATACACAGTTTTTCACTTTACACTGTTTTCCTTTTTCATCCATATAATATTTTAATATCTTCTTCTACATATAGTGAGAAATCAAAAAATATATTATTGTTCTAGCACATTATTGTTATCATATTTTAGTTTTTTTAATATAGCACAGAGCTTCTTACACATAATCTTATTTCCATTAGTTTGTAATAGATTCCTCAGCGCTCTTGTTACCTCCTCCCACTTTTCTATTACCCATACTGTTCCTGAGGGGAACATCTATGGCTACAAGAGCATACAAACATACAGCACAGGAAATATTAACCTCCTAATCTAGGAGTGCATTGTATATTGCCCTCAATTCAAGAATGCTGATCGTGAGAGATATCTCCTATAGACACCAGGTTTGCTAAGCTCTTATGAACCCCACACAACCCCACAGCTGAACAGACTCATGTCTGTAGTGATTATTACCCAGGAGGGGCGACAGAAACTCACTCCTAGGAGAACTGGAGTTGGCAATTGCCACCAGGCTAGACTCTCTCTTGTATGAGCGTCCAGATAGATGACTTGAGACAGATCTGAATGATCTCCATTCCACTGTCTGAGCATACACAACTGTAGTGGTCTCAGATCAAAGTGAGCAAATGGTATAGCATCCAATGTTGCAACCATGAGAGCTACCACCTCCATGCATTGTGCTACGGAAGGATAGACATTGGACTGAAGCAGGAGACTCGCCCTCTGCGCCCCCTTCTCCCTGTCTGTAAGATAGATGTGCATACTGACCGAGTCTATGATTGTTTCCAGAAAGTTTACTCTCGGTGACAAGAGAGCTCTTTTCTAGGTTGACATTTCAACCATGCGCCTGAAGACACAAGAGTAATGTCTGCCTGTGATCCTGAGCCACTGGAAAGGATGGAGCTTGCACCAGAATGTTGTCCAGGTACTGGGCCACTGCAATCCCCTGCAGACAAACTGCAGCCAATAAAGCTCCCAGCACCTTGGTGAGCACCCGTGGAGCTGTAGCCAATCCAAAAGTGGGACAAATTGGTAGTGCTTCTCTAGGAAAGGAAATCAAAGGAAACGGTAATGATCCTAAAGGATCGAATATGAATGTACGAGTTCTTTAGATCTATTATGGACATAAACTGACGCTCTTGAACTAAGGGAAGAATGGACCTTATTGTTTCCAATTTGAATTTGTTGCGTCCCATAAAATCCAAAATAGGGTGGAAAGAGTAAAAGGGTTTGAGTAGAACCCTTTTCCTCTTTCTGCTGAGGGAACTGGAACCACTACTCTCATGGCGCAGAGGTCATCCATACAATGGAGCAGAGCCTCTCTCTTCACAGGGTTTCCCAAGACCCTTGACAGTAAGAGATGGTCCCTCGGGGATGAGACCGAAAGCTTATTCTGTATCCCTGATGAACAATATCCAGAACCCAAGGGTCCAGAGTGGAGTGAGACCATTGCCTCTGAAACAAGCAGAGTCTGCCCCCCCACATGACCTGTTCTTAGATCAGGGGCAAACTCATCATGCTGACTTGCTTTCCTGGGAAGTCTTCTTGGGCTGCTTGTTCTTATTCCACCATTGGTTGGGCTTCGAGGTCACCCTAGGAGACTCCATCTTCTCTGACTCCTGTTCGGATGAAAGGAACGAAAACACTCCAACAAACTATTTTTAGGCTTAGATTTCTTATCCTGTGGTAGGAAAGCTCCCTTTCCACCTGTAACAGTAGCAATAATGGAGTCCAGGCAGGGACCAAATAGAGACTTAAAGAAAAAGGATAACAGTCGAGACTTAGAAACATTTCCGCAGACCACGATTTAAGCCACAGGGCCCCCCTGACCAAAACTGCAAAACTGGCATTCTTAGCATTGATGAGAATACCATCCCTGATAAAGGCATTTGCCAGCATCACAGATTGAATATGATCCTAAATCTCCTCCAAAGGAGTTTCCACTGTAATCTGATCTGCTAAGGATTCACATGAGAACTTAGCCACCCTCATAACTACAGCTATTCCCACTGCAGGGTGAAACAGGGTGTGAGACTGTAGAAAGAGTCATCTGAGGTGTCCCTCAAGCCATCTATCTAGGGGATCCTTAAAGTATGTGCTGTCCTCAAAAGGGATAGTAGTACACTTGGCCAATGTGGAGATAGCACCGTCCACCTTCAGGACACTGTTCCAAGCCTCAGCATGGGTGGCTGGAATGGGAAAAGATCTCTTAAAGGCTGCCCGAAAGAGCAAAAGGGGGTCCCAGGCTTCTCCCTTTCCTTAGAGATGACTTCAGCAATAATCATCGGCACTGGAAAGACCTTCAGAGCCCTAGGCCTAGGTCTAAAACACTGATTCCAATTTTTTAACCTGGTCTTCCTCAAGCGGCTTAGCCACCAGAACTCCCAGGGTATACAGAACCTCCTTCAGCAGGAGACAAAGTTTATCCACTTTGAACCTAATTTTCCCCTCCTTGGAGTCCTCTTCTGAGTCTACATCAGAAGGGTCAGAGGAAGAAATTTCAACTTCAGAGCTAACTAAGGGGTTGTCCTCAGAAGGATACCCAAATCAGTTGTTGCCTATGCAGTTGCACCAGGGCTACCTGTCTAGCATTCAGGGCAACAGACACAGCTGCCTCAATGCAGGCCATAAGGTCATTGGTTAGACAGCCCACCCCAGCCGGAGCTGAGTCGCTCTCCATATTTATGGGCTGCTGGACAGGGATGTCCATGTCAGTCGAGGCCTGAGAAGTTCTAGTAGGGCCTGCTAGGGACCGGGCCTGAGAGGGTTCCTCTGCTGTCTGACTGATTGGGCCTCCTGTGTGAGACGTCAGGAAATAAGTTAAGCAACCATTACAGAGCTGTGCCAGAGGGTTCACAGTGGAAAATTTGCAAAGCATGCATTTGTTATTGTCAATGGAAGTCACAAAGGAAGATTCTTACAGCCTTTCTAAGAGCATAGAATTGTCCATAATGAACGAAAAAAATATTCGAGAACACACAGCGGGGTATTAGTTCCCAAGCATTAATAACTGTCCCCTTGTAAGCCCTGTTTAGGCGTCTTACCAACCGCATTGCTACCGATCTCCCACAGGACTACTGCGCAGTGGATCTTAAGTGGAAATAGTGTGAAAACACCCTTAAGGCAGGAAAAAAAGTCACCAACCACTGCTGGGGCCTGTATTAAAACATAGCCTAGAGTTTTATTACACCCTGTGACAGGGAATATGTAATGCTTGTCAATGTCCCTGCAATTAAGGAGCCAAGGGGCAGCCCTCAAAGCCCTTGACTATGGCTGGAGTTCATGTACGACAAAGAAATGTCTGTCAAAAGGGATAGAAATGTGCACAAGACACATATCATAGTACAGGGACAAGGCCTATACCACCTCTCTTAGACAAAATGACATGAAAGAGGAGAAAACTTACCTATCATAAGTCTGTAATTTAGTGTGACTGAAAAGGGTCATGGGAAACCCAGCATCATCCAGAACAATATATACAAATACTCCATTGAGGTTTATAGGGCTATATTATCCCAGACTCAATGAGCCAATCCAAGTTAACTTCATTTTTCTTTTACAGGACACCTCTCTCTGCCTACCTCCATGATACAAGGTAAAGAACTACTGGGGGGTAGGGAAAGTGGAAGGAATGTTTCTATTCTTGTTTGGGGTTTCTTTGCCTCCTCCTGGTGGCCAGTAATAGTATGTCTCATAGATTATGAAAGTTCTCGTGAACTCTCACTGCCAATTGAAGGAAATATAAAAAAATAAAATACAGTTTTTACAGCAGCTATCTCATATGCCATGCAATATAAATATAATAATGGTATATTTTGAATCTGCTAGATCTGCTGAAAAAAAAAACAATATACAATTTGTGTGAGTCACTCACTGAAATTGCAACCTCAGCCATGTTTTCCTCAACACTTATGAGTTACACATGCTGTAGGGTGTGCAATTCATCAGAACTATTCATGTGATGTCCAAAAGGCACAATACATCTTCCACCCTGCTTACCCTGGAACATGCATAACTCATAAGTGTCTAGGAAAACAGCCAAGATCGCAACCCTACTTACTATAGGGTTTAAAAGTAGATAACAAAAAAAGCTTAAAATGGGCCCCAAGACAATCAGGATTACTTTAGAGACCATCTTGGAGTCATCTGATGATTATCAAACTACTCAAGAAGTAATTTGCACATCACCAGACATCACAGGCTTGTAAAGTCATCAGCTAAGGTCATCGATTACATCAGAATGAATCCAGGATGATCATTTTTTTTTTTACAAGGGTCATCACTGGGGTGTAAAAAAGGCTTAGCAGCGAAAATGTTAAATACCAGAACACTATTAGCATCCAACATACAGGCTGATGTAATCCTTTTTTGTTCAGGTTCATATATGAGGAGTTATTTTGTATTTCTTGCTAATAAATATTATAATATATGTATAACTGGTATAAAGTAACTCAGTTAACCTGATTATGCACATGGATGTTGATTTTCATGTTGAGCTACAGGGGTTAATGTTTTTAATATGAACAGGTGCAGTTTGCAATCTATTTAAATCAGTGGCATAAAACTTTCCACTTGAAGGGATCATGTGCGGGGGATCCACATAAAACATATACAAGTGCCACATTTTCTGCCCCTCTGGAACTATGGTTTAACAGTTTGGTTTGTTTGTACTTAGTCAGTTTCTGCTGCGTTTAATTACTTATTTTTAGGAGGGGTGTAGATACTTTTGTTTCTTTAGTAAGTCTTCCTCTTATAGGGTATACTTTGCTTCATGACTAGGGATGGGCAAATGTTTCTAAAAATTCGAAATTTAAAACGAATTTTGATACATTTGTTTGTTCAAATCAAATTTCGAATGTTTATATAACATTCTATTTTCAAATTTTCGTTTTCGAATTTTTCAATAAAAATTCAAAAATATTCGTTCGAATAATAGAATGTTTAGCTATGTATTCATTCAATTTCGAAGTGTAATGTTCGAATTTGAAGGTGACATTCAAATTCGAAATAGTATTTCTAATCTACAACTGTGTTCAATAAATGTAATATTTGAATTTGAATGCTACATTCTAATTCAAATGTTACATTCAAATTCAAAATAGTATTTCTAGTCTAATACTGTGTTTTTTAAAAGTAATATTCGAATGTTACATTTGAATTTGAATGTAACATTCAAATTCTAAATAGTATTACTAGTCTACAACTGTGTTTAATAAATGTAATATTCGAATTTGAATGCTACATTCAAATTCAAATGTATTGTAACATTCAAATTCAAAATAGTATTTCTAGTCTACAACTGTATTTAATAAATGTAATATTCAAATTCAAATGCTACATTCGAATTCGAATGTAACATTCAAATTTGAAATAGTATTTCTAGTCTAATACTGTGTTTTAGAAATGTAAGAAAAATTATTATTAAAGCGCCAAAAGGACAAAGGCAGGGTCCCTAAGTGAAATTATATCATTTATTACAATGAATATAGAAAACAGTTAAAATATATCTAGAGTACATAAAAAATATATATACATAATATCCCTGGATCCAAGATTTACAATAATTAAAACAAAATGTAAAAGCAAATCAGTAAAAATAGATGTATCCCAAAACTTGATTTTATCAGTACCTTCGATTGGTTTGGAAATCTGATATGTTGTGAGTCAATGATACAAGCTATGTATCTTAACAGTGCTTTAAAGCAAATGGATTGAATGTTATTTGATTGAGTGTGGGTGCTCTTATTAACACATCAGTGTGAAATAATAAAGTGCAAACAAAGGTTAACAAAGAACAGTGTAAAGATCAGTGTAAACCTATGATGTGAACACAACTAGCAATCGTAAAATTGTGTAGTGTTAGTGTACAATGGCAAACTCCAAAAAAAACATATAAAAAATATAATTTAGAATATAAAAATATAAAAATATAAAAATATAAAAAAATATAAAAATCCAAAAAAAGGTCCAAAAAAGTCCTGAAACAAAGTGAACAGTCAAACAACAGTGGAGAATGTCAGATGTGAAAAATTAAAATGAAAAATGAATAAATGTACTTGTTTGTCCCAACAGATGTAGTGGTATTCCTCCCAGTGTTTTTTCTCCCAAGTGTTAGATGTAGATAAGACTCCTAAGTGATGACCCAATCGGTCAGTCAGTGATCTGCCATATTGATCCTCTTCTGTCAAAGATACAAGAACAATAACTAGTGCAGACGTTTTACAAAATAGCTCCCCTATCAGAGTATCACTTACAGTCGACGCGTTTCGGTCAGGCATTGACCTTTATCAATATGCAGATCACTGACCTGACCGATTGGGTCATCACTTAGGAGTCTTATCTAATCTAACACTTGGGAGAAAAAACACTGGGAGGAATACACTACATCTGTTTGGGACCAACAAGTACATTTATTCATTTTATCATTTTTAATTTTTTCACATCTGACAATTCTCCACTGTTGTTTGACTGTTCACTTTGTTTCAGGACTTCTTTTTGGACCTTTTTTTGGATTTTTATATTTTTTTATATTTTTATATTTCTTTATATTTTTATATTCTAAATTATATTTTTTATATGTTTTTTTTGGAGTTTGCCATTGTACACTAACACTCCACAATTTTACGATGCTCGTTGTGTTCACATCATAGGTTTACCACTGATCTTTACACTGTTCTTTGTTAACCTTTGTTTGCACTTTATTATTTCACACTGATGTGTTAATAAGAGCACCCACACTCAATCAAATAACATTCAATCCATTTGCTTTTAAAGCACTGTTAAGATACATAGCTTGTATCATTGACTCACAACATATCAGATTTCCAAACCAATCGAAAGTACTGATAAAATCAAGTTTTGGATACATCTGTTTTTACTGATTGCTTTTACATTTTGTTTTAATTATTGTAAATCTTGGATCCAGGATATATGTATATATATTTTTTATGTACTCTAGATATATTTTAACTGTTTTCTATATTCATTGTAATAAATGATATAATTTCACTTAGACCCAGCCTTGTCCTTTTGGCGCTTTAATAATAATTTTTCTTTCTGAATATCCACTTTTCTGACCGCTAGGGGTCAATTTATTAGAGCAAAGGGTCCCTTTTAGCATTAGGCGCTTAGTGTCCACCCAGATACAGTTTTAGAAATGTAATATTTGAATTTGAATGTGACATTCGAAATCGAATGTGACATTCAAATTCGAATATAGTGTTTCTAGCCTAATACTGTGTTTTATAATGTAATATTCGAATTTTGAATGTGACATTCAAAAACTGTAAATGACATTCGATAATATCATTTTTAAGAATATTCATACTTCAACATTCTATTATGTAAATCAAATTTCTACAATAACCATTCCGTTATAACAGTCGAATTTGAATATAAAACACATTCGCCCATCCCCCCTATTCGTAACACCCTGGCTTATACTATTTTCTATGCATCTGTGTATAAAAGTACAGGTGATATTGTTGGTTTGGTTCCAGACAAAGTAACTAAAGCGAACTATCGGAAAAAAGCGAGTCACAAAATTATTTGGTTTCCCATTGTATATAAAAGTTATGTATACACTATACTGTAGTCCATTTATGTGCTGTCTATTAGTGTGCAATAGCATTATGTCTAAAAATGAGGTACTTAATAAAAAATACTTTATTGCTAAAATATGCTAACTATAATCTGAGCCTTCAGCGAGTGGGAATATTTTTTTCTGCTATAAAGACTACTATATAATATATATCTGTGTGTGTACTATATATCTGTGTGTGTGTGTGTATATATTATATTATTATATATTATATTATATATATATATATATATATGTGTGTATTTATGTGTTTATATGTGTATATATGCTGCAAACTATGGCAATGACAGACTTGCTTAACTCATAGTTGCCACAAAAAAACGCAATATCTGTGAAGCGCGTTCAGTAACATTATGTATGCCTGTATATATATGTGTGTGTTTGTGTTTTCATCTGTTTTGTTTGTACTGTATGTCATGTTCTATATTCCTCATGTTTTTGTTCTGGAGTAACGTTTTGTGTCTGGATTCTGGCATCTCTTATGTGACATACTCGTAATCTATTTTTTTTCTTATTCAGGAAAAGAAGAGCCGGAGGGTGAAATGAAGTCAGCTTTTCTTACCGCACTGAGACTGAGACTACACATCCCCGCTGACTCATGGTCTGTGGAGCTCCAGTCACACAACACGTGGGATCCCAGTCACGAGCTACAGAGAGAGAGAGACCACAGAAAAACAGAAGGTGAATGAGAAAGATTGGAAACAATATGCTGAATCATGGGAGGGAGAGGGGAATCTAGAAGAGAATTTAAAGGTACGGTAATAAGTAAAAGAGGAGAAAATGCAATGAGAAATATATAGAATTTGCATATCTGTGTTTCCGAGTGTGTGCCAAATACGTATGTGTGTCTGAGTGTGTATGTCTGTTTGCACGTGTGTGTACATGTGCCATCTAGGACTTTGCATTACAAAATCATAAAGTCATAAATGCAGCTTCATTCAAGGACATAAGATACAGTCTCATAACCCTCCTGGTGCTTTTGAGGGGGTTATTTCTGTGATATTATACATAAGGAGTAAATGGATATATGCTGTCTGTTGAAGTGAATATAAGTAAATAGTGTATATGACTTAATGTGTTGTCATGGCAACTCTAAATGCACAAGGGAGAAGCCATGTTGAATATCTGTAATTACAATTAATGAGTGACAGTTTATTTAAGAGAATAATTGCAAATAACCTTGGGATGTTTTGTTTGTGGATATTAAAATTCATAAATAAATAGAAATTTTTAGTGACTATGAGCATATATTACAACACAGAATACTCAAAAAGTCTGTCCTACTTTGCCCTTGATAAATCAGCTGAGATAAACTAAAAAGCAAAACAGAAATATAAGATAAAAATAAACATCAGTTTGAGCCTGATAAGATAACATACTGTATTGTCAGTTGTCACCGTAAGTTTGTTAAATGCAAAACATTCTTATCTTGTGACTAATAATCTTAGTTCCAGAGGGCAAGAATACAGAAAACAGCTGCACTGTGTAAGCTTTTTTTGATAATCTGCAGGCAGGATGTCTACCTACAGTAAATAGGATGCAGGCATTGTCTAAGACTGCCATGATGTGATAATCTGCATTAAAGAAGTTATACTTACATCTGATTAAGGTGTTATACAACTTTAGAAGTTGAAGGAGCAGGAACACAATATTTTTCTTTTAAGATTCAGATAGAGAAAACAATTTTAAACACCTTTCCAATTTACATCTATCATCTAATTTGCTTCATTTTCTTGGTATCCTTTGTTGAAGAAGTTGCAATGCGCTACAGGGAACTAGCTGAACACATCAGGTGAGCCAATAACATGAGGCACATATATATACAACAACCAAGCAGCTCCTGAGCCTACCTAGGTATAATTTTTCAATATAGGATATCAAAGGAACAAAACAAATTAGATGATAGAAATAAATTGGAAACTTGTTTAAAATCACATGCTCTATCTGAATCACAAAGATTTTTTTCCTGAATATTTTGTCAAAACATAAGCACAACCATGGCACCTAAATAAATATAAATAATAATTAGAGAAAAATGCAAAAAATCCCTGAGTGTATCCAGAACCAATTGAGGTTTAACAAATTGTTGTTAATAAATAAAAATAAATCTACTTACGTTAAACACATGGTTAGGGTATTATCTGCTATTAATTATCTGAAATAACAAGGCTATTTCAAATCACCAAGAGGTATAAAGAGACTACTATATGAGTCGTGATCATCTATACATAGAATATAAAACAGCAATACAGAGAGTATATTAATAAGACAGTAATACAGTCTTGCCTGTAGTCCTAAGCAGAATTTGGCTAGAACCACTGGCTGATCTATGGTCTCACAAATACTCTGAGTATTTCTATGAAACCATAAATTAAATAGACTAAAAGATGACAGGTACTTTAATGAATCATTGATCAGCATAGGTACTGGTGAAGATGAAGCCCACTGTGTGTGTATGTTCTGAAGCACTACAGTTATTAGATTTCTCTAAATTTACCATAAAAAACATGCTGCCTCAACCTATCCTGATAATCAGAATTCAAGAGTGTCTGCCTAAATTACAGTAAATTAATATGTCTAAAACCTATCTCCATAATCCAACAAGTTGCAGAACATATCTATGTTAGTGTCAAATCCAGCTCTAAAACTGTCATTAAGGATTTAAAGTGGCACGCTTCCATTACATATAAACCAAACAGTAATCCCGTCCGTGTAATCTAATCAAGAGATCATCCTATATGATACATAAAACCAGCACGGTGATGGTCTAAGCTTGTCCTGCAATACACTTATTTCATTTCCTCCTTTTTTATTAGAAAGAAAGCACTCTATGAGGCTGTCTTTAATCATATAAATCTCAATACCGTCCAGGCTTAGCAGGAAAAGTTGGACTGTAGCTAGTGAAATCCTGCAATGCAGCACTGGTAGTTAATGAAATGCTCGTCTAAGCCTATTAACATTCAGCCAGAGGAGCGTCTCCTCCCTGAGACGCAATGTTCCCAGGGTAAATATCACGCTCACAGGAGCCCAGACCACCACTTTATCCCCACTCAAAAGCCAGGTGTTATAAACCTCTCCAGTGCTAAATAGCAGAGAGCAAAGACCTGGGCAAAGAAATAAAAAGAAAGAACAGTAAATAAAGATGATATAAATACAGAAAGTGATGGTGCTGAGCTTTATTTATCATGTCATTAAAAAAACAACAACATTTTCTCTAGGGTAAGTGATCCTTACAACCTATACCAGAGACAGGCAATCAATCTCACTGAAGCAACTTCATGAGAGACCCAAAGCTCTTAAAAAGGTAACATGGTACCTGTAACCTTTATTCTAGACGTGCGGTAAAAGGGTTAAAGGCCACAGTGTTTAGTGGAGTAGATAAACTTGTCAATGCTTATTGTAGACTAAGAGTGTGTGTGTTATGGAGCAAATCTGGGCTACATTTTTAAGGGGTAAGCAGGGTCTTTTTTTACTGCTCTTGAAGGAAGAATAGCAGACGAAAGGTGTGAAGGAGGGAACATCTCCTGCATGACCCCACCAGTTGTCAACCCAAAGGTCTATATATATATATATATATATATATATATATATATATATATATATATATATATATATACATACATACAGTATATATATATATATATATATATATATATATTCTATGTGTATGTATCCACTGGTGGAGTTTTGAGACTCTGTATCAAATGAGCTATTGATACTTATTAAAGGGATGTTTAATTGTTGTAATTATAAAAAAAAAACATTAAGCAGTCTCTTATACTTAATAGAAATCATTACAATGCGTATTATTCATCATTTAAATGGATTTAAAGAATTTTCTTTTTTGTACACCACATTTGTGCAGTGCCCATTACTTCCTGTCACAGTCCTACATGGAGGATGAGGCTTCGGCAGGAAGGTTTCCAGTCTGATGTCATAAACATTTTGAAATGACATGAGCTGATTTACTATAAAGTGAATAGACTAGACAACAGTCATGCGCAGATCAGTCAGAATGTAACCTAAGTTTCAAACATATCAGCTCCTTATCACACTTAGGGCAGGGGATACACTAAGAATTTCTAAGTGCTCATTATGCAAGAAAGCAAGTTGTTTGCTGTTTTTTACACAATCTGTTTCTTTTTATGTTTATTTTTATGTAACATATGTTGTTTATACCAAGGGAGCATTGTTTAACCCTTTCATGATGATACTTATTTGTTATATCGGAACATAGTCCATGTGATCGTGTGATTTTAACGATGGGATCAAGTCAGGGGAGAGTGCCTATGGCATGGAACGTCCTAACGGCGGAAAGGGGTTCATATCCCTTTAAATAGCTTATTACCAAAATATTAAGTGGATATTGTCTACTGTCCCAGTGCTGTATGTGTTGCAAAAAAATCCTATAAAATCCATGATGGAAACATCCTTTATAAAGAGGGACACATGTAAAGCCCACAAGGACATAATATATTTCAATAGACCATGAGACTATGAGGTAGATTATTAAATATCGAGCGGACATGATTCTCTTTAGAGAATCATTTCTGCTTGGCATCGCTAAATGCAGACAGCATTGAGCCCTATGTAGGAAGAAAAAACAAAACAACTATCCTGCAAAGATTAAACAGTTTAAAAAAGTGATACTCATCCCCTGAAGAGTATACAAAGACGTCTACAGAAACCTATGGAGAGATAGCATTTCTTGTAGAACAGGATGTAGCAAAAATTGGTTGTGATACACTATTCCCTCAAGAACGAAATGGGGGGAGGGATCCATGTGTGAGGATCTTGAAAAAGACAAATTTGTTTTGTAGTTGGGATCTCCTGAAAGAGTGAAGTAAACTATATATTTCAGAATTGGTTTCCCAAGCAATTTTTCTATCGCTAAGGAAATGCCAAGAATTCTTATATCCTCATTATATTCTGTCTAATTAACTAATTCAAGCTTGTATAGCATTAATTGAAATGCTCTCAGGAGCAGAAAATCATTCTTAGTTTAAAAAGGGCTGTATTCTGATCTTTTTTTTTCAGATATTATATCCTATCAGCTAGCTATGTGTTACATATGCAATATTCTTTGGGTCTGTTGGCAGGGAACTTGGGACAATTATTTTTTTCGCTTACTGACGGATTCTATACTTGGCTACTTCTGATGAATTATCTGTATAAACAACAAAGTGGTTGTAAACTAACTAAGGGTCTTGAAAAAAAAAGAAATTCTCTTCTAATGGCAATAGAAGATAGTTAGGAGGGGTGAGAGCAAGATGTATTGAAGTAAACCAGAAAAAGAGAGATTAAAGAAACAATTACCTAAAAGACAAGATGCCATGTATGAAAATAGGTTTATATGATGTACAAGAAAGCGTGTACTGTATGCTGTAAGCTATCCATATCGATCTTCATGGATGTGCATATGGCTGCATTGGATTGTGTTTATTAATTTAATGAATTGAGTACATAGAACTAATGGATTGTGACTATAGATCTAATGAACTGTGAGCACAGATCGAAGAAGTTATGTATACACATCTAATGTCTCTGAATCTAATGGTCTGTGTATGCAGTTGTATAGACCTAGATAGGAAATAGACACAGATGGTTAAACACACATACAAACAAGACCAGAAGATAGACATGCAAACAGGTTAATAGAGAAGACATATATAAATATAAATAGATAGAGATAGATATATAGATAGATAAGATTCATAGATAATAGATAGATATATGATAGACAGACGGACAGATAGATGATAGATAGATAGATAGATTAGACGGATAGATAGATAGGTATATTAGATGGATAGGTAGATTAGATGATAGATAGATAGATAGATATATTAGATGGATAGATATATAGATAGATGATAGATAGATCGATAGATAGATAAATAGATAGACATATTAGATGGATAGATTAGATAGATATATTAGATTGATAGATACATAGATATAGATAGATTAGATGAATAGATTAGATAGATAGATAGATAGATAGATAGATAGATAGAGGACAACAAAGCAAATATAGAGAAGAAATTATAACGCTAACAGAAAAGGCAGAGCAAATCTTTGAATTATTAAAAATAGCCAGTAACTCCTTCAGTGTTGGCAAGTCAATAAATACACAGGTTTGGGAGCTGCGCAAAGGTAGAAATATTGCCTGGAGATCAGATTAGAGCTTTCTCACGGCCATGACAGTGATCAAAGTAATGATCGCCGAACCTCTGCTCCAGGAATGCCAGCTGACAGCTAGTGAGTTGTACGCCCCTGCGAGGTGTAATTAGACAAGAAAACAGTAAGGGGCATCCTCAGTCCTGCCGGGATACAGGGACTAACAGGTGGCTAAGGAAGAAACACTGCCACATGCATACAATCCCACAGATCTATAAAACCGACACAGCTCCAAGAATTAATATGCCGCAGCCTACACATATGTCATAAAGGGCTGCACAAATAACTGTGGTCTGGTTGCTTCTGGGCCTAAAATTTGCTTGTGATTTCTACTTTTTTTTATAAAAATAAAAAATAATCCCTGCTTCTCTATTAAAGAAGTAATTGTTTTATTTATTTTATATGCTTATTAGACAATGTCTAATATATAAACATGGTTTACTATAGGAATATGACTGCATTAAAGGAACAGTCTACAATATAATTTTTATTGTTTTAAAAGATAGATAATCCCTTTATTACCCATTCATTTATTAACCTTCTGACAGCCCCCTGATCAAATGATTGTGACTATATAAAATCTATTGAGTTGCATTTAGTATTGTGTTTTGGTAAATCTTAAATAACTCCCCGGGCATTAACACAATGTTATCTATATGGCCCACATGAACTTATCAGTCTCTTGTTGTGAAAAGCAATTTAAAAATCATGTAATAAGAGGCAGCCCTCAATAGAAATTAGCATATGAGCCTACCTAGGTTTAGTTTCAACTAAGAATACCAAGAGATCAAAGCAAATTTGATGATAAAAGTAAATTGGAAAGTTGAGTCCTATCTGAATAATGAAAGTAGAATTTTGACTAGACTGTCTCTTTAAGTCATAATAGTTTAAAAAAATGCTTGCTCTAATTTGTTGGTGCATGTAATTTTAAGACTATTGACCCTACACTGCTATGTGTTTAACCCATGTAGACATACAGTAGAAGTATTGCTCGGGACCCATGGAACACTGCATGTCCCGAGCAAATACCACCACTGATCTAATCAGCAGCGCTAGTTGCACATCTGAGTCGTGCGACTAGAGCTGTTTATTGGAACACCCAGAGGCAGAACTTTTCTTCACTTTCTGCGATGAGATTTTTTTAGTGAAAATGTTTCTGCAGGTCATTTTTAAATAAAATTCAATTTTAAATTAGGCAGTTACACTAAAGCACCAGTATAATTGCAAACCGGAGAATAAAGCCATTTTTAACGTTTTATAATATATTTCAGTAGTTGAAAATTGCATTACAAATTAGCTGCAGACAAAAAAAAAGAAATAGTAAAATATCCCTTGAATAAATTTGTTTCCTTTTCTCTTTGTCTAACATAGAAGTGTAGTATTAAAAAAGGTGCATATCTCATACTAACGTCTTACATTCAGAAAAAACAGCTTTGCACACTGGGAAAGGCTAGGGGGGCAGGTTTGGAAAAATCCCTGAGAGCCAGTCAACAATCAATACACTCCTGCTTTGCAGCTCTACTGCATATTTGACTGTTCACTTCAAACAGAACTTTGCTCTGAATGCACTGTGTTAAGAAAAACGTACATAGCATAGCTCTGTTTGAAAAGAACAGCCTAATGTGGAGCAGTGCTGCAAAGTTAAATTTCTGACAGTTCCTGCATGTGTTCCATTCTTTCTGCAGACATGCTGCATTTTCTGCGATGACATCTCAGATCACTGTATGTTCTGCCTTCAGGAGCAGGTTGCACTCAGGGCCAGCAGTGTTCCTTTTGGGGGGTGTTAAACATACTCCAATACAGGATCAGTATGTATTTTTTTGACTATTATGGCCCTTTAAAGACAGTGTTTTTCTTGCAGGGCAATACATTTCTGCTGGTGTCTGGTAGCCAAGGGGTTAACAACAGTTGGTTATATAAAAGCAACAGTAAAGCATTACTAGCAACAACTCAGCATGGCTTTTATGTCCTGTACCCTTTTCATTGCAATATTTCAATGGTAATTCCATAACTATATATAGCGCATGGGACCTTTTTCTAACAGCTGCTGAAAAGGATCAAGATAAGAATAATAATGAAGGTTTTAAAGAGTGGGAAGAAGAAAACAGTGAGGAATCGCCAAAAAAAGTGAGCTTCAATCTTCAGCCATTATTATTCTTTTAATGCAACGTCAAACTTACTTTAATGTAGCCTTTAAAGGAAAATACAAGTGCAAAAAAAGAACAAAAAACTTTAATATTATAATCTCGGGCACTACTTATATTGCACTATTGTTTGTATATAACTGTATACGTAGCACCTGCAAAGGGATTAAACACATTGAGGTCAATTGCAATCTTTCCTTTTTTCTTTTTCTTTCTGATGTTGGAACAATGGGAACTGCCTTTGTTTTCCATAACAAAGTGATCACAATCGTTCCAAGTAAAGCACATCTGAAAGTGTTAATTTACACAATATTTAAAGGACCAGTCAACACATTAGATTTGCATAATCAACAAATGCAAGATAACAAGACAATGCAATAGCACTTAGTCTGAACTTCAAATGAGTAGTAGATTTTTTTATAACAAATTTTAAAGTTATGTATATTTCCACTCCCCTTGTACCATGTGATAGCAATCAGCCAATCACAAATGCATATACGTATAGTTTGTGAATTCTTGCACATGCTCAGTAGGATCTGATGACTCAAAAATTGTAAATATAAAAGACTGTGTACATTTTTTTTTAATGGAAGTAAATTGGAAAGTTGTTTAAAATTACATGCTGTATCTGAATCATGAAAATTTAATTTAACCTGAGTGTCCCTTTAATTTCTATTTTCCCACAATGGCACTTGGAACTGCCGATAATGGATACCAATCGCTAAAATCCCTTTGGGTTAATGGAGTCAGAGTGTGTGTTTTGCAATTGGATACAGTGGTTTTTCTGGTATGTAGGAATTGATATGTGTATGGGCATCCTGGGTAAACTGGGCATGTTTGATCAATGATGTTTTTAAATTTCAAAAATTAGTAATTTTTTAAAAATTCATTAAGAAAAACATTTTGGCAAGATTTTTATCAAAAATCAAGAACATTGCATGATGTTAATTCCATAAGAATAAAGGGTCTGCAACTTATCTCCTTTTTCACATTGTAAATTGTGAAACTGCTAAGTAACAAGGTTTTAATGATAGATCACAGTTGCATAACTCACTGTACAGATCACAATTTCAAAAACCCTCTATATAGATCATGTTTTTTTCAAACCTCACTCTCACTGTGCAGGGGTTTCTCTTTGTTGCATTTCTATAACTGTAAGAAGATAAAGGTTTTAAACAAACAAGACTGAACTGCAAATACTTAACTCCTGATCATGATGACCCCATTCCTAAGGTTGAGAATACTGTACAAAAATGCAATAATGGAATAAAAATTTTCATATTCTATTTCAATTTGACTTTCTTATCCCTTTAAATTCCTAATGGTGTAAAAAAAAGTATAGACATTCTGAAATGAAAGTCCCAAATAAAATCATATATTGAATTATAATATTACATTATTAAAGGGACAGTCTAGTATAAAAATTACAATAGATAATAAGCAGTCACAGTCATGTGATCAGGGGGCTGGAAGAAGGTTCCTAGATACAAGGTATTCACAGAGGTAAAAAAAAATGTATTAATATAACTGTGTTGGTTATGCAAAACTGGGGAATGGGTAATAAAGGGATTATCTATCTTTTAAAACAATAACAATTCTATGGTAGACTGTCCCTTTAAAGGGACATTAAACCCAAACATTTTCTTTCATGATTCAGATAGAGAAAACATTTTTAAACAACATTCCAATTTACTTCTATTATCTAATTTGCTTAATTATTTAGATATCCTTTGCTGAAGAAATAGCAATGCACATGGGTGAGCCAATCACACGAGGCATCTGTGTGCAGCCACCAATCAGAAGCTACTGAGCCTATATAGATATGCTTTCCAGCAAGGAATATAAAAAAGTGAAGCAAATTAGATAATAGAAGTAAATTAGAAAGTTGTTTAAAATTGCATGCTCTTTCTAAATCATGAAAGAAAAATGTGGATTTCGTATCCCTTTAAATTCTGAGAGGTAGTATAATTATAAAATTTCTATGGTTTTTTTGCCTTTGGATTGGGTATTTAGCATTACACTTGAAAGGTATTGTTTATATAGCGTGTGTGTAGCATAATTTGACTTTTTTCTATATTTAACATTGAGTGGACAAGTAACATTTTCCCTCTGGGCTAGCAGCTTCTTGCCCTTGACTATAGTATATATATATCCCTGTATATATGAAGTATATAGATCCAGAGACACAGTCTCATAAACCTGTACAAATATTTCTAAAAAGCTATATGGAAACATTTCTAAAAGCAATAGGCAAAGCTAATTGTGGGAGCGCATACTTTGGTGAGACAATATCTAAGTCAGTATGATATACTTAACACCTTTTTTTATTAACTGAGGCCACTGTAGTGGAGCACAATATACTTATGCACAATATATGTTTTACATTTCTATTAACTGGAGCTAATACTATCACTACTGGCTGAGAATTGGGAAATCACACAACAGCCACTGCTTTACATATAAGTAAGGGCCCTCTGGGGACACACAAGCATTGTAGCTTACAAGTAGAAAATGGCCTATGTGGGACTGTCACTCGTGACCAAGGGATGGGGAATGTGATGAAAGTGCAATTTGTTTGGTAAAACAAATAGCCCTGTGGACATTCCTTTTGGACAATCGAATGTTGATAAGAAGAAAATCCATTAAAATTCAGTAATCAAATGTTATTTCTGGTTTTCGAATGTTACTTTCATTTTTGAATGTTTATAATTAGAGTGAATATCCACATTCCAAATTTCAAATGTAACATTCGATTCAACAAATACTATTCAGGGATCAATAGTTCATGTGGCAGAAAATTTAGTATCTTCATACATAATAGATAAAAATATATCAATTT
Organism: Bombina bombina; assembly: GCF_027579735.1. NCBI lineage: Eukaryota > Metazoa > Chordata > Amphibia > Anura > Bombinatoridae > Bombina > Bombina bombina. The sequence goes on along the minus strand of NC_069501.1, from coordinate 551,631,372 downwards.
GAATTATACTATTTCGAACATTGCATAATTTGAATATTACATTTAACCCCTTAATGACCACAATATACCCTGTATGTCACTGGTCGTTAAGGGTTTTTTCAGGACATAATAGCACAAGTCTAGCAAGAACACGCTATTAATGCCCTCCCTCCAGAAGGCTTTGTGGAATAGAGCAGTCTCAATGCTGGTGGCAAGACCACGGTATAAAACAATCAAGTCCCAAAAAAAGGCCAGCGACATACAGGGTACGTCGCTGGTCCTTAAGGGGTTAAAGAGAGCGTTAGAAATACTTTTACAAATATATCGATTACAATTTTTCAAATTCGAATATTGCATAATTCAATTTTAATTATACAATATTTGAATTAGAAAAAATGGAATCAAATATTATATTTAAAGATAGCATTAGAGATTACATTAAACAAATGTTAGAATGTTGTGCAAACATTGAGTCATTTCAGTATTTTTTGCCCATGCCCATTAGGGTGAATTCAATAAGTGAAAAAAGCGTTCTTAAGTAACAAGAATTTGACATGTTTAGGATAAACAGGACTGGGAAATGTTAAGGTAACATAAAACCCAACATGTTTATGTCATGACTCGGATAGACCATATAATTTTAAACAAATTTCTAATTTAATTCTATTATCAACTTTGCCTCATTCTCTAGATATCCTTTGTTGAAGAAGAAGAAGCAAAGTACTGAAAGTTAGTGGAACACATCAAGAGAGCCAATGAAAAGAAGTAAATATGTGCAGCCACGAATCAGCAGCTAGCTTCAAGTAGTGCACTGCTGCCCCTGATCTAAGTATGCTTTTTAATAAAGAATACCAAAAGAACAAAAATAATTAGATAATAGAAGTAAACTGACAAGTTGTTTTAAAATGATTGAATCATGAAAGTTGAATTTTGACTTTACTGTTCCTTGAAGTAAAGGCCCATTTTTCACTATATGTGAGAGACGCTTTGAGATTTTTAAATGATGATATAATTTATCAGAAATGATTGATCTGACAAAAAATATGTGGATGAACTATGTATTATTCTAAATGAGGTTTTGAAATATGAAGATTTTAAGAATGGATGAATATAAATTCTTATTTAATGAAAACCCACAGATTATAAATCATCTCCCAAAGATTAAAAAATCTCAAAATAATCCTCCTGGATGCTCTATAGTGCCCGGTATCAATTAATAATTTTTTTATCAAGTTATATTGATTACTATTTTTAATCCAGTTGTTCATTTAAAATCATATTTGAGGGGCAACATACATTTAATACAAGAGTTCGATACAATTATATGGAAAGAAGATATTCACTTGATGGTGTATGATATAACATCGCTGTATAGAATAACACCAGAGAATATGGATATTGAAGCATGATCTTATTTTTTTTAAACAGGATGTAGTGGCGGGGTAACAGTTGCGAGAAAAAGGGGTTTATCACAGCTTTTGTACGCGTAGGAAGTAGCACGTGTATTACAATTGAATTTAGCGCACATTGGGATATCGTGACTTCAAAACTTTAGTTAACTGTTACACAAAACAAAAACAGTTACACAAAACACATCAAAAATACATTTAAAAGTAAAGTTACACTCCCAATAACACTAGCTAATAAAAATTATTAAAAAAAATGCATAAAAAAGTTATAAGGCTCAAATATCTAAAATAGAGATACATACATATACATGTCTAAATATATATGTATATATATATATGTATATACAGTATATACAGTATATATATTTATGTGTGTACATATGTATTTATGCATTTATATGTGTATATATGTATACACAGACATATACACATATAAACACATAAATATATATATATATATATATATATATATATATATATATATATATATATATATATATATATATACGTGTATTGGAGCTCTTTGCAGCCAGTCCAAAATAACCTTTCACAATTCAGATAGAGAATGTAATTTTAAACAAGTTTCCAATTTACTTTTTTCACCAATCTTGCTTTGTTCACTTTGTATTCTTAGTTGAAAGCTAAACCTAGAAGGTTCATATGGTAATTTCTAAGCCCTTGAAGGCCTCCTCTTCTCTCAGGGAATTTTGACAGTTTTTCACCACTAGAGGGTGTTAGTTCACGTGTGTCATATAGATAACACTGTGCTCACGCACGTGGAGTTCCAGTGAGCCAGCTCTGATTGGCTAAAATGGATGTTTGTCAAAAGATATGAAATAAGGGGGCAGTTTGCAGAGGCTTAGATACAAGGTAATCACAGAGGTAAAAAGTGTATTTATATAACTGTGTTGGTTATACAAAACTAGGGAATGGGTAATAAAGGGATTATCTATCTTTTTAAACAAAAAAAATTCTGGTGTAGACTGTCCCTTTAAAAAGAAAATTAAGAAATATTGGCCTATCCTAGAAAGTGATCCTGTATTAACCCTATCTTTAAAAGATAAACCTAAGGTAGTGTTAAATCTTAAAAACTATCTGGCACCAAGTAAGTTAAGAGAGAATAGAGGAACAATGAGAGTAGAAGGAGGCTTAAAGCCTCCTTTTTTAGCATTGAAAAGTACTTACAAATGCAACAAGATAAAGTGTCCTATGTGTAAATTAATTTCATCTTGTAGTTTTAATGTGTGTCAAATAGAACAGGGGAGAAATTTACCACTAAACAATTCAGTACATGCTACAGTGTGGGTGAGGTATCCAATATGTTGGTCATACGAAAAGAAACTTAAGTAAGTGAACATTTTGCCAATATCAAGAAACCTTACTTGAAACAAGGTAGTAAATTTACTAAGCGGTGTTTGTAGCTTTTCTGGCTTTGTGAAGCAGGTTTGCATAAGCGAGTCTGCTGACACATATTCAGGAAGGAAAAACTGCTTCTTCTTTTACCTCTCTGCCACCTCAGAATTGGCGAGCTTAATCACTTTTACACTCCCTCGTTCGGGGTGATTGGAATTCCCTGCTCTAGTGCAATTGGTTATGCTGGAGCACTGGGCTGCATTGCATAAGAATCCTCTTGTGCAATTATACATTTTGCCGTGAGATGAAACATTGCGAGGCGAGTGGTGATTGCAGGCGTATAGGTTCACTACTTGAGGACCTGTCTGCCTTCTGGGATGGTAAATTTAACCCATAGTCATATCAAAACTTTTTTTGAAAACCATCAATGTGACTCTAAGAGTTTAACGATTTGTTTTATAGAGGTTATCCCCAAAAGCAATAAGGGGTGATTGTTTATTAACCCTCAGAAAACAAGAAACTTTCTGGATCCATAGATTAGCCACACTGGAAATAGGACATTTAGCCCGATCGTGCTCCATTACCATATAAAGACAGATGTCTGCAGCTCAGGAAGAGTTTCCTGAAGTTGTGATGTAGACCTACGTTATGCGGTACGATGGGAGTTTTACCGCATAACGTCGATCTACGTCATTTTGGGTTAAGGGGTTAGATATAGATATTAGTATAGCTGCATTTTTAATATCGTGAAATAACTGTATTTAGCAGAATAATATACATTTTGTAATTAATATTAATTGATTTTAATAATTTTTTAATGTTATTTTAAATGTTAAGTATTTATTGATTAATCAAGTACTGTGTTAGAGGTGCAAAAAAGTAAGAATGATTGTTCTAAATGGACCATTAGAAGCCTTCTAGCCTGAGCTATTTAAAGGGACAGTCTATACCAGAATTTTTATTGTTTTAAAAGATAGATAATCCCTTTATTACCCATTTCCCAGTTTTGCATAACCAACACAGTTATAATAATATACTTTTAACCTCTGGGATTATCTTGTATCTAAGCCTCTGCAAACTGCCCATTTTTCAGTTCTTTTGACAGACTTGCAGTCTAGCCAATCAGTGCCTGCTCCCAGATTACTTCACGTGCACGAGCACAGTGTTATCTATATGAAATATGTGAACTAGCACCCTCTAGTGGTGAAAAACTGTTAAAATGCAATCTGAAAGAGGTGGGCTTCAAGGTCTAAGAAATTAGCATATGAACCTCCTAGGCTAAGCTTTCAACTAAGAATACCAAGAGAACAAAGCAAAATTGGTGATAAAAGTCAACTGGAAATTTTTTTAAAATTACATGCTCTATCGGAATCATGAAAGTTTATTTTGGCCTAGACTGTCCCTTTAAGTGAGACTGAACACCTCTTGAAAAAGTGACCAGAGAGGGTGAGGAAACTCCTTGTGGCTATGTTCAGTTAGATAAGAACAGTCCCAGCATGCAAAGCGGGAGAGCCGTTCAGGAACAAGCGGGAGTATAGGCAGTGACACAATATGATATAAAGACATAATAAGAATTTGGGTAAAGTTTATTTGTAATCTGTGTAAAATATTTTTTCATAATTTTTAGAATTTACATAATCAAAAGCAAGATGAAAATCATATAAGTAACAAAAGAGCAAATCAGATGGCAGCACTCCAGTAATCTTAAAAGATGTATTATTTATTCACATCAACTCCAAAAAAGACAATAAAACAACAACGTTTCGGGTGTTACCCTTTAATCATGTTGCAACATGATTAAGGGGTAACACCCGAAATGTTGTTTTATTGTCTTTTTTGGAGTTGATGTGAATAAATAATACATCTTTTAAGATTACTGGAGTGCTGCCATCTGATTTGCTCTATTGGAGTAACTTTTGGGACTTTTGGTGTGAGGTCCTGGATGGCGTTGTCACCCACTGGATACACAGGTGCTGGAGATAATCTATTCTAAAATCATATAAGTAACTTCAGGGTGGGGAAGTTACAAACTGAATTCAAATGAATTGGAACGGTTTTGTATAGGAAACCAAATGTCACATACACATATTTTTCTGTTGCTTTTCTTATGGATTGGAATTGGGTTATTAATCAGTGTAAGAAAATATTTTGAATATTCTAGAAATAATTGGAGACTAAAGCTTTTTTTTTCTTCATGTTCAGTTGCAGCTGAATGACCACATAGCTATAGAGAAAAAACAGGTAACTGTTGTAACCGCAGTCTCATCGATGCAAATACAGTTGTATAGAAATCTAAATCCTCAGAGGCAAAAACACAGTTTCATACATGCAAAGAAAGGGCCACACAACTACATTATCATAGATAAATAACTTTAAAAATGTAAAACCCTGGTCTTACCCTTACTATTGTATGTTGTATATTATAATCATGCAGGTTCTATAATTATGGATGAATGAAAGAATATGTTCTAAACATCATATTCAATAGAAACTGTTCATTGTTACTATGCCATAAATGAGTAGTTGATAATATAGACTTTTGAATTGTATTCCTTAATTAACACCTTCATTCCTAACGAAACATCCTCTGTGGCATGAAAATCCTAGGCAAAAGGCACCACCGTAGTGTTTAAAGGGACATGAAAACCAAAGTTTTTCTTTCATGATTCAGATTCAATTTTTTAAACAACTTTAAAATTGACTTAAATTATTTAATTTGTTCCATTCTCTTGGTATCCTTTGTTGAAGAAACAGCAATGAACATGGGTGAGCCGCTAATATGGGGCATATATGTGCAGCCACCAATCAGCAGCTCCTGAGACTACTTAGGTATGTTTTTAAACAATGAATACTAAGAGAATTAAACAAATTAGATAACAGAAGTAAATTGAAAAGTTGTTTCAAATTACATACTGTATCTAAATTGTGAAAGAAAAAAAAACTGAATTTCACGTTCCTTTAATAAAATAGATTTTAGGAATTTAATTAGTTTGATGATTTTACTATAGTGAATATATACAGTTTAGCAAGATCTATCACAGTGCCCTGACATAATCTTAAATATATGTATATATTAGTACCTTAAGAGCTGCAAATATTTCCAGATTTAAAGGGCCATTGTAGTGAAAAATGTATATGTTCTAATTCATTACAGCATATCATTTCTGCACTACTCGCTCTAAAGCTTGATCTGTTTAACCCCAACAAAGGTCCTGCTTGGGAGCTGAATGCATTGCAGTTCGTGAGATGAACACAGTTGGTTATTTGTGGGGTTTTGTGACAGTCACTGCGATTAGTTAACAAGCTTTTTTTCCTTGCTTGGGTCCAGCAGTTCTCTAAAGCTCCCAAGCCTAACTTTATCTATGTTTTTAACCCATTCGGATTTAATATGTAAAGTGCCATGGTGAGAAGTACAAAAATTACATACTCTAGCACATTAGATCATGTATTTTTTTCACTACAATATCCCTTTAAGTATTTCTCTGCCTCAGCAAAGGTCAGTCAACCATGTTCTTTAAGATTGATGAATCCACTGAAAGAGAGATCCTCAAAGCCAAGTACTAAATGTTGACACCCCTGATCTGTGCTTTTTCTTCTCTCTTTAATATTCCAACAAATGGTACTAACATGCATGCATCTCTTTCCGCTTCCCAGTAAAGTCTTGCATTTCCACAGCACGGATAACATTATTAAATGCCAAAGATATTCTGTTCTGAACCTGCAAATCCACCAACCCCCCTAACTTCAGTCACGACAACCAAATGAGGATTTCTTTTTTAACAAATTAAGGAGACCCCCTGACCTGATCCAAACATCTCCCCAGGGACCAATTATTTCGCTGTATAGAGGTTTCATCCTCCAAGTGGTAATGAAGCTTGCGTCAAAGATATGCACAGCCTGCATGGCTGGAGAGGGAACAGCAGCTCTGGCAGACTTGGACACCCCTAATGAGGGGCCTGAAGGGATTGACTAAGATTTGTTTGGGAAAAATACACCAGTTACAAGACAAACTCAGACACTGGTAACCCTTTCACTGTGACAGGAGCCTGCTGAAGAGTCTATCTGGTATAACATGGGTAATTAACTTGTTTGTGTATTTGTACAAATGAATAAACATCAGAAGTGGGGGGAAAGGAAATAAGATGTATAATAGCTGAACTTTAGAAGCAGAGAAGAAAAAAATACATTCAAAAGAAACAGCAGAAAGGCTTTACTTTGTTCTACAAGCTGTGTAAGAATGGTTGTTATCTGTATACACGATATTCATTTGTCTGTCTTGTTACATGACCTCTGTATGATTTTCATAAACATGCTGAGTGCCTGATGGGAAGGCAAATTTGTATTTTATGCAGATAGACTTAAAACATTATCTTCACTACGAAATGTCTCTTTTTTTTATCTAAAATAATATTTTTCCATCACTAAACCTCTTGCACTGCATGACTGCGAGTCCATACACTAGGGCAAATTAATGAAACTGAGAATGGCTCTATCCGTTGAAGGCTCTCTCATGCAAGCCTGCAATTTAAGTCTAGACTGCTGCTTACTAATATCACCACCTCAGAGGGATTAAAATGACCCTGGACTGATCCAACTGGGGTGATTGACAATCCCTGCCAACCAATGGTAAAAGTGCAAGGGAAGGTACTGCACCAGTAACTGCTTGTGCTATGATAAACATCACTACCTCAGAGGTGGTAGATGTCGCGCTGCTCTAGCCATTGCTACGGGCACGGCGTCTCCTTCCCTGCTCGTTGCCAGGGGCTGTGTCGGGTCCGGAGGCGTGCGGCACTGACGTCATCGCTGCACGCTCCTCTCTCTCTCATTCCGGTCCTGATGCCTGGGCACTAATCCTGCGCCTATTTAAATGCTGTCTTATCGATCTATCACTGCCCAAGTATAGGTGTTACCTTGTGTGCTCCTGGGTGTGATAGATCGTTTATTCTCTGATTGCCTTTACTGATGCTGAACTCTGCTTGCCTGACTACTCTGCCTGTTAACCCCTAACTTGCTGGATTTATTTACTGCTGCTGAATTCCGCTTGCCTGACTACTCTGCCTGTTAACCCCTAAATTGCTGGATTGATTTACTGCTGCTGAACTCTGCTTGCCTGACTACTCTGCCTGTTAACCCCTAAATTGTTGGACTGCTTTACTGTTGCCAAATCCTGCCTGCCTGACCATTCTAGTGGTGTGCCCTTGGACTGCTTTACTGTTGCCAAATCCTGCCTGCCTGTCCATTCTAGTCGTGTGCCCTTGGACTTCTTTGATGTTGCCAAACCCTGCCTGCCTGACCATTCTAGTGGTTTGTCCTTGGACTGCTCTGCCATTGCCGCTGTGGACTGTCCTGCCTGTGGTGAGTGCCGCCTTCCTCATCTTACTAACTTTCTCTGCTCTGGGATATTCCCTATCATTCCGGCTCGACGCCGGGATAACAAGACTACTGGCTGAGTTCGGTCTGATAGAGGAGTATACCACGGGCATTACATAGGGCCATGGAGCCAGAGGAGGTGGAACGAGATGTTTATCTTCAGGGACAGATGTTGGCAACCGATACCACACAGTTGCAGAATATGGATTTCAAGCTAGAGGCTATTACCGCTCTAACTCTCCTTACTAGTTACAGCAAGGAATACCGCTCCTGTTGTTTCACCACCAGCCCCTACTCCTAGTACTGTGACTTCTTCCTCTGCTTCTGGAAGTATACCCCGGATACCTTTGCCTGTATGAAGGTACTACTGATTGCAGGGGTTTTCTCAACCAATGCAGGTTGCACTTCCGCAATGATCCTCACACCTTTCAGTCTCACCAGTCAAGGGTCACTTTTATCATTTCCTTACTGAAAGACAAGGACCTAGCCTGGGTCTCTCCCCTTTTGGAACAGAACGCTCCACTCCTGCATGATGCTGATGATTTCATTTCTGCATTATCTTCTGTGTTTGGGACCTCTGGCCGTACCTCTGCTGCAGAATATTCTCTCCTGGACCGCCTGCCAGGGCAATAGAACTGTGGCACAATTCGCCATAGAGTTTAGCACCTTGGCACTTGAAACCACTTTGGCAGTGCTCTCAAGGCAGCCTTTAGGAGGGGTCTGCATGAACGCATCAAAGATGAACTCACTTATCGTGACATTCCTTCTTCTTTGGACGACTTTACTACACTTTGTTTCAGTCTGGACTCTCGCTTTCAGGAGAGACAAGCTGAAAGAGACAGAACAAGGAGGGTCCTTCCCTCCCGTCCTACTATTCGTCCGGTTTCAGCAGTATCCTCTACCCCCTCAGCAGCTCCAGTTACCTCAGTGGAGGAACCCATGGATTTCTCCTACTTCAAACCTTCAGAGTCTGAAAGACAGAGAAGAAGGAGAATGAAACTATGCTTTTATTGTGGTTCTAACACCCTCCAACTAAAGGACTGTGACATTCGGCTGGGAAAAGCCAATGCTTAGGGGATAACACAGGGGTACCTCTAAGCATGATCTCTAACATATCCCCTCACTCCTCTCGGATCCTGGTACCTGTTACCCTTACCTTCCTTCAGAATACTGATCACACTCAAGCCTTCATTGATTCAGGGGCAGCTGGAAACTTCATGAATCACTGTTTCATGATTCAAGCTGGTTTGCCCCTTTTGCAGAAAAGTCACTGTCTCAAAATAACTACTCTGGATGGCACCCCCCTTGGTTCAGGGTTGATCCATTTTGAGTCAGTACCCCTGACCCAGACTGTGGGAGTCCTTCATACTGAACAGCTGCAGTCAAGGTCATTCATTCCCCAGCACAGCCTGTCATCCTTGGTCTTCCTTGGCTTCGGATACACAATCCACATTTCAACTGGGCTGAGGGGCAACTGGCCTCTTGGGGTACTTCCTGTTTCCACTCCTGCCTTGCTTAAGTAAATCCTTTGCTCCGCATTCCCATAGCCAGTATACAGACTCCTCCAAACCTTCCTTCAGTATATGCGGACTTTGCAGATGTGTTTGAGAAAACTACGTGCTGCCACCCCACTGTCCTTATGACTAATAGATCGACCTCTTTCCCGGAGCCCCACTTCCTAAAGGGAGGACTTATCCACTCTCCAAAGCTGAAACCAAATTAATGGAGGAGTTCATCCAAGAGAACCTAGCTAAAGGTTTCATTCGCCCTTCCTCCTCTCCTGCCGGGGCAGACTTCTTTTTCGTCAGTAAGAAGGATGGTGGGCTCAGACCCTGCATCGACTACAGGGCCTTGAACAACATAACTAACAAGATTCGCTATCCCATTCCATTGATCACAGAACTGTATGACTCGCTCCAGGATGCTCGCTTTTTCACCAAGTTGGACTTATGTGGGGCATACAATCTGATTTGCATATTTCCAGGCCATGAATGAAAGACCACCTTCAACACAAGATCTGGGCATTACAAATACATTGTAATGCCCTTTGGTCTGTGTAATGCCCCTGCAGTCTTCCAGGTATTCGTCAATAATGTCTCCCGTGACCTCCTCAACTGCACTGTCATCGTCTATATGGATGACATCCCTGTTTTCTCTTCCACTTTAGAGGAGCATCATAAACATTTGAGACAGGTTCTTCTACGTCTCAGAGACAATTCTTTCGTAGCCAAGCTAGAAAAATGTGAGTTTGATCAAGTTCAGATCCAATTCCTTGGTTATGTCATCTCGAAGGAGGGTTTTGCCATGGATCCTGCTAAACTCACCGCAGTTCTAGAATGGCCTCAACCTACTTCTTTAAAGGAATTACAGAGGTTCTTCAATTATTACCGCATGTTTATAAAGAACTTTTTTCAAACAGTCGCTCCTCTCACTGAATTGACAAAACAGAACAAAGACTGTAAACGTTGGCCTCCTGAAGCCATAAATGAATTCTCTTGTCTGAAAAAGGCATTCTGTTCTGCATCTGTGCTCCGCCATCCTGATCTTGACCTACAGTTCACTTTAGAGGTTGATGCCTCCGAGATAGGGGCTAGAGCAGTTCTAACCCAAAGGGATCCTTTGACTTCCAAGTCGTACCCTGTAGCCTTTTTTTTCTAAACGCTTTGCTCCTGCTGAGAGGAATTACGATGTGGGAAACCGTGAACTCTTAGCCATTAAGATGGCTTTGACTGAATGGCGTCATTGGTTAGAGGGCACCGCCAATCCCATTCAGATTCTCACAGACCACAAGAATCTGACTTACCTAGAGACTGCTCATCGACTCAATTTCTCGACAGGCCAGATGGGCCTTGTTCTTTTTTTTAACTTTGTTGTCTCTTATCTTCCTGGGGCCAAGAACAAGAAGGCGGATGCCCTTTCCTGTCAGTTCCCTCACTCAAGTGACTCCTCTGAAGCTCTTATTGAGCACATCATACCCCCCTCCTGTGTGGTTGCTCAACTAAATACCACCTTTCTGCAAAGATTGCAATGTGCCCAGTCTAGTAAACCTCCTGGAGCCCCCCTGGCCTCCGATATCCTCTTTGTACCTCTGAACCTACACACCCCTGTGCTATCCTGGGCTCATGATAGCAAACTCTCAGGACATCCTGGTTGTACTAGGACTTTCAAGCATCTTTCCCAACAAGTATGGTGGCCTACTATAAAGTCTGATGCTCAGGATTATGTGAAAGCCTTCACAACTTGTGCTGCCAACAAAACTCCCCGATCCTTGCCCCCTGGCTTGCTCCAACCATTGTCAATTCCCAAACAACCATAGACACACATAACAATGGATTTTATTGTGGACCTTCCTCCTTCTGACCACCATATGGTTATCTGGGTTGGGGTGGATCGCTTTTCCAGACTGGCTCATTTCGTACCCCTAACCAAACTGCCTTCTGCCCAAGAATTATCGTCTCTTTTTCTCTTGCATGTGGTACGACTTCATGGCATTCCTGTGAATATCGTTTCTGACAGAGGTCCACAGTTCATCTCTACCTTTTGGAGAGCCTTCTGTAAGTTGATCGGAACCACTGTTTCTTTGTTTTCTGGCTACCATCCTCAGACCAATGGACTAAGTGAGAGAGTAAACCAGGATCTTGAAGCCTACCTCAGAGCCTTTGTCAACGCTCGCCATACAGACTGGTCTGAATTGTTACCCATAGTAGAGCTGGCAAGAAACACTCATTGGCTTCTCTTTGATGTTCTCCATTTCAAGCCGCAGCAGGGTATCAACCTTGTGACTTCCCTCTTTCTGCTCAGTCCACTGGGGTTCCTGCTTCAGACCGACACATCACTGGACTCACCACTCATTGGCAACGTATTCGCTCTCAGCTACGTTCAGCTGTCTCCAGATATAAGAACTTTGCTGATCGTCATAGAGCTTCTGTACGTGCCATCCCAGTGAGTGAACGTGTTTGGATCTCTACTCAACATATTGGGGCCTAGGTTTATCGGCCCTTACAAGGTCCTGAAAAGACTGTCTCCTGTTGCCTACAAAGTGGCCTTACCCAAAACCCTGCGCATACACCCAGGTTTCCACATTTCACTACTCAAGCCTTACATCAAAAATATATATACCCGGCTCCAAGCTCCTCCTCCTCCACTCCTGGTCCGTGGTAGTCCTGAATATAAGGTAGCTAAGATCCTGGAATTCAGATACAGGTGCAGACAACTACAGTATCTGATACATTGGAAGGGTTACTCTGTGGCAGATCGTTCCTGGGTTCCTGCCCGTGATGTGCATGCTCCATCTTTGGTCTCCAGATTCCATGCTGCTCATCCTTTGAGGCCAACTCTGGTTCCCAGAGAGAACCCTTGAAAAGGGGGCTATGTCACGCTGCGCCGCTCTAGTCGTTGCTAGGGCACGGAGTCTCCTTCCCTGCTTGTTGCCAGGGGCTGTGTCGGGTCCGGAGGCGTGCATCACTGACATCATCGCCGCACATTCCTCTCTCTGTCATTCTGGTCCTGACACCCTGGGTGCGAATCCTGCGCCTATTTAAATGCCGTCTTATCAATCTATCACTGCCCAAGTATAGGTGTTACCTTGTGTGCTTCTGGGTGTGATAGATCGTTTATTCTCTGATTGCCTTTACTGCTGCTGAACTCTGCTTGCCTGACTACTCTGCCTGTTAACCCCTAAATTGCTAGATTGATTTACTGCTTCTGAACTCTGCTTGCCTGACTACTCTGCCTGTTAACCCCTACATTGTGGGACTGCTTTACTGTTGCCAAATCCTGCCTGCCTGACCATTCTAGTGGTGTGCCCTTGGATTGCTTTACTGTTGCCAAATCCTGCCTGCCTGACCATTCTAGTGGTGTGACCTTGGACTGCTTTGCTGTTGCCAAACCCTGCCTGCCTGACCATTCTAGTGGTTTGTCCTTGAACTGCTCTGCCGTTGCCGCTGTGGACTGTCCTGCCTGTGGTGAGTGCCGCCTTCCTCATCTTACTAACTTTCTCTGCTCTGGGATATTCCCTATCATTTTGGCTCGACACCGGGATAACAAGACTACTGGCCAAGTTCGGTCTGATAGAGGAGTATCCCACGAGCATTACAGTAGATTTATATTACCCAGGAATGATCCAACGGGGGTGATTGACAACCCCTGCCAACCACTTTGGCAAGATTCATTATTTAAAAAAAAAAACAGCTAGATTGAAAGCCGGTTATAAAGTGATTGTAAACGTTAGTATTTGCTGGCTAGTATATAAAATTACTATAGAAACATTGATTATTATGTTTTAAGACGCTTCATTTGTAAAATATTTACCATTTAGAGATGGTTAACATTGCACCGTTCCTCCACCCGCATCTCCTACTTTATTTAGCTGAGCGGCTTCATCCAATCATTGCGTGCCCCACTTGGCGTCAGGGCCGGACTGGGAAATCAGACCGGCCCTGGAAATTTGTATAGACCGGCCCGCCCCGCCCCCTCTGATTCAGCCCCGCTCCCTCCGAGTCAGCGCCACCCCTTCAGCTTAGCCCCGCCCCTCTGTTGCAGGCCTACCAAGCTCTTGTGCTCGCTCTACAGTCTACACGTAGAGCACAAGTTCACAATGTGACCACACACAGTACTCTCTTGTCACCTTTTTCTTCCTGCTTTTGGCTGATCACACACATGAAGACCAGGCACTAGAGCCTCAGCTGGCATCACTAATACCACCTCTTGCTCAACCACCCTTCCAGCAAACATGCTGTTTTGATTGAACTTGAATCTGATTGGCTGATTCTATCAGCCAATCAGAATTTTCCTACCTTAATTCTGATTGGCTGATAGAATCCTATCAGCCAATTGGAATTCGAGGGACGCCATTTTGGATGACGTCCCTTAAAGGAGCCTTCATTCTGTGTTAGGACGTCGGAAGAAGAGGATGGATCCGCGACGGAGGTCTTGAAGATGGAGCCGCTCGTCGTTGGATGAATGAAGATAGAAGATGCTGCTTGGATGAAGATTTTTGCCGGTCCGGATCTCCTCTTCTTCCCGCATAGGATGAAGACTTTGGAGCCTCTTCTGGACTTCTTCTTGCCGGATAGGATGAAGACTTCGGGAGCCTCTGGAGGACCGATCGGTGATGGTGAAGATAAGGTAGGAAGATCTTCAGGGGCTTAGTGTTAGGTTTATTTAAGGGGGGTTTGGGTTAGATTAGGGGTATGTGGGTGGTGGGTTGTAAAGTTCGGGGGGGGGGTATTGTGTTTATTTTTACAGGCAAAAGAGCTGTTTTCTTTGGGGCATGCCCCGCAAAAGGCCCTTTTAAGGGCTGGTAAGGTAAAAGAGCTTTTCAATTTTAATTTTAGAATAGGGTAGGGCATTTTTTTATTTTGGGGGGCTTTGTTATTTTATTAGGGGGCTTAGAGTAGGCGTAATTAGTTTAAAATTGTTGTAATATTTTTATTATGTTTGTAAATTTTTTGTAACTTAGTTCTTTTTTTATTTTTTGTACTTTAGTTAGTTTATTTATTTGTATTTATTTGTAGGTATTTTATTTAATTAATTTATTGATAGTGTAGTGTTAGGTTTAATTGTAACTTAGGTTAGGATTTATTTTACAGGTAATTTTGTAATTATTTTAACTAGGTAACTATTAAATAGTTATTAACTATTTAATAGCTATTGTACCTGGTTAAAATAATTACAAAGTTGCCTGTAAAATAAATATAAATCCTAAAATAGCTACAATGTAATTATTCGTTATATTGTAGCTATATTAGGGTTTATTTTACAGGTAAGTATTTAGCTTTAAATAGGATTAATTTATTTAATAAGAGTTAATTTATTTCGTTAGATAAAAATTATATTTAACTTAGGGGGGGTGTTAGTGTTAGGGTTAGACTTAGCTTTAGGGGTTAATACATTTATTAGAGTAGCGGTGAGGTCCGGTCGGCAGATTAGGGGTTAATAATTGAAGTTAGGTGTCGGCGATGTTAAGGAGGGCAGATTAGGGGTTAATACTATTTATTATAGGGTTATTGAGGCGGGAGTGAGGCGGTTTAGGGGTTAATAACTATATTATAGTAGCGGTGAGGTTTGGTCGGCAGATTAGGGGTTAATTATTGTAGGTAGGTGGCGGCGACGTTTTGGGGGGCAGATTAGGGGTTAATAAATATAATATAGGGATCGGCGGTGTTAGGGGCAGCAGATTAGAGGTACATAGGTATAATGTAGGTTGCGGCGGTGTGCGGTCGGCAGATTAGGGGTTAAAAAATGTTATTAGAGTGGCGGCGATGTGGGGGGGCCTCGGTTTACGGGTACATAGGTAGTTTATGGGTGTTAGTGTACTTTAGAGCACAGTAGTTAAGAGCTTTATGAACCGGCGTTAGCCCAGAAAGCTCTTAACTCCTGGCTTTTTTCTGCGGCTGGAGTTTTGTCGTTAGAGTTCTAACGCTCACTTCAGCCAAGACTCTAAATACCGGCGTTAGAAAGATCCCATTGAAAAGATAGGATACGCAACTGACATAGGGGGATCTGCGGTATGGAAAAGTCACGGCTGGAAAGTGAGCGTTAGACCCTTTCCTGACTGACTCTAAATACCAGCGGGCGGCCAAAACCAGCGTTAGGAGCCTCTAACGCTGGTTTGGACGGCTAACGCAGAACTCTAAATCTAGGCGTTAAAGTTTACAATCATTTTAAGGAAATTGGCAAATGGGACCCTCTTAAAGAGACATTAAAAAGCAAAGGGACATGAAACCCCATTTTTTTCTTTCATGATGTTCTTCTATTATCGCATTTGTTTTATTCTCTTTGTATCCTAGAAAAATGATACCTAGGTAGGCTCAGAAGCTGCTGATTGGTAGCTGTACATACATGCCTCGTGATTGGCTTTCAGGTAGCTTCCTATAGTACATTACTGCTCATTCAACAAAGGACACAAAGCAAATTAGATACTAGAAGTAAATTGGAAAATTGTTTTTAATTGTATGCTCTATTGAATCATGAAAGAAAAAAATGGTTTACATGTCACTTTATTTTTGCATAATAAAACAACTTTATGCTTTAACTCTTTATTTTTCTAGCTTTTTCTGTAATTTAACTCTATGGTCAAATACCAATCTATCCAATCTTACAGAATGGTTCCTTCTCAAAACCGGTCATATTTCCAAATACATCAATATGTAAACTTTAAAGGGACATTAAACCCAAAATTTTTCTTTCATGAATCAGATAGAGAATACAATTTTAAACAACATCGCAATTTACTTCTATTATCTAATTTGCTTCATTCTTTAGATTTCCTTTGTTGAAAAAATAGCAATGCACATGGGTGAGCCAATCACAAAAGGCATCTATGTGTAGCCACCGATCAGCAGCTACGGAGCCTATCTAGATATGCTTTTCAGTAAAGGATATCAAGAGAATTTAGCAATTTAGATAATAGAAGTAAATAAGAAAGTTGTTTAAAAATGAATGCTCTTTCTAAATCATGAAAGAAAAAAATTGAGTTTCATGTCCCTTTAATTCTAATGTACATAATGTAACTAGCGCCCCAAACACTTTCGAGAAAATATGTTCCGCTAATTCTCCAATAAGTAACACTTTATCTATTCCATATAAGTTTCTTTTAGAGTTTTTATACGCAGATACTCTTTCTTATTCTTATTTGTTTAGAAACAAATATCAAAATTCATACACAATTGTATTCCACACCACTCACACCAAATCTATCCTTTCACTTCAGCCAGTTGTCGGAGAAACTGTGGGGATAAGTTTGGTGGACTCACCCATTTACACAGTTATGACTGAAAAGGGTCCTCAGAACTAGATAGATCCTCGTTAATTTTAAATTTTTGACTGACAAATTTCTCTTCCATCTGTAACAGCTCTTTCAAATCATTGATAATAGCGCCAAGGTTTGATTCTGCAATATTGGAAGCAAATAATTATCTAACGTTGGGGTTGATCCAACTCTATTGTTTGATAACTACAGATGAGTCATTTATGGTGGCAACGGATGAGATCACAGTCAGTCATTTTAATTACTTAGGGCCAGATTACAAGCGGAGCGGTATTTAATGCTCCCACTCGCACGCTAACTCTGCTAGAAGTAAGCTTTATGTTTGCATCGGGTAGCGCTCATGTTACAAGTGTAAAGTAAACTTTTTTTCACTTGAGAACTAACCTGATGCGTGCAAAAAGCAGAACTTAGAATATTGCTGGGCGATACCTAACACCCTACACTCTTTAGTGTAAACCCGATCACATATTCTCAAGTACTATGTATTTAGGTATATAAAAGATAGTACCTCATTAGAGAGGTGGTGATATGTTTGTTGTTTTAGGTAAAATGGAAATTAAATGGATATTTGATCTTAATTAATTAATTAATACCTAATGACTCAATAAAGATTTTGGGTACCACCATTTCCTTTAGCAACACTCTCATCTTGATTTCCTATTTTCATGGTGATTTTCTCCTATATGTATAAGATTTTTTTTGTTTAATTTTTATGATTGCATTTGCAAGTCAAGTCTCTGAATCCTCTTTATGCATTGGTGTAATACATTTAGTCTTTTGCTCTCATTATAATCTTTATTTATTTTAAAAAATATTTAAAGAATGACCAATGGTTGTAAAGAGTTTTCTTCATATTACAAAAGGAGATACTTTATTATAAAGAGTTTTAAGATAATTAACATACGGCCAGATTGCAAGTTTTGCGTTATGAGTGGCTCGCTAATAACTTGCAAGCTATTTCCACCGTTCACCTTTAATAGCGCTGCTATTACAGGTTTGCAAAAATCCGGCATTAGCAGGCAATATGGCAGTGTTGAGCTCCATACCGCACACAAATTTGAGCTGGTTTTATGTGCTCGTGCACGATTTCCCCATAGACATCAATCGGGAGAGCCGGCTAAAAAAAAGTCTAACACCTGCAATAAAGGAGAGTAAAGCTCTGTAACGCAGCCCCATTGTTTCCTATGGGGAAAGAAAATTTATGTTTAAACCCTAACATAACCCCTGAGTCTAAACACCCCTAATCTTCTGCCCCCGACATCGCCGACACCAACATTACACTTATTAACCCCTAATCTGCTACCCCCAACATCGCTGACACCTACATCACACTTTTTAACCCCTAATCTGCCAACCCCAATGTCGCTGCCACCTACCTACACTTATTAACCCCTAATCTGCCGCCCCCGACATCGCCGCCACCTACCTACACTTATTAACCCCTAATCTGCTGCCCCCAATGTCGCCGCCAACTACATAAATTTATTAAACCCTAATCTGCCGCCCCCAATGTTGCCGCCACCACTATACTAAAGTTATTAACCCCTAAACCTCTGGCCTCCCACATCACTAACACTAAATAAATATATTAACCCCTAAACCTAAGTCTAACCCTAACACCCCTAACTTTAATATAATTAAAATAAATCTAAAAAAAAAAATACTATCATTAACAATATAATTCCTATTTAAACTAAATACTTACCAATAAAATAAACCCTAAGCTTGCTACAATATAACTAATAGTTACATTGTAGCTAGCTTAGGTTTTATTTTTATTTCACAGCTAAGTTTGTATTTATTTTAACTAGGTAGACTAGTTAGTAAATAGTTATTAACTATTTACTAACTATCTAGTTAAAAAAAAAAATCCAAATTTACCTGTAAAATAAAACCTAACCTGCCTCCCACTAACACCTAACATTACACTAAAATTAGTTAATTAAATTGGGGAGTTTGGTTGTGTGGGTGGTGGGTTTTACTGTTGGGGGGTTGTTTGTATTTTTTTTACAGGTAAAAGAGCTGATTTCCTTGGGGCAATGCCCCGCAAAAGGCCATTTTTAGGGCTATTGGCAGTTTAGTGTAGGCTAGGGTTTTTTTTTTATTTTGGGGGGGGCTTTTTTATTTTGATAGGGCTATTAGATTAGGTGTAATTAGTATAAATATTTGATCATTTATTTTTTATTTTCTGTAATTTAGTGGGTTTTTTTTAAATTTAGTTAATTGTATTTAATTAATGAAATTTATTTAATTTTAGTGTAATGTTAGGTGTTAGTGTAACTTAGGTTAGGTTTTATTTTACAGGTAAATTTGTATTTATTTTAACTAGGTAGCTAGTAAATAGTTAATAACTATTTACTAAATATTCTACTTAGTTAAAATAAATACAAACTTACCTGTAAAATAAAAATAAAACCTAAGATATCTACAATGTAACTATTAGTTATATTGTAGCTATTTTAATTATATTAAAGTTAGGGGTGTTAGGGTTAGACTTAGGGTTAGGTTTAGGGGTTAATATATTTATTTACTGTTAGGGATGTGGGAGGCCAGACGTTTAGGGGTTAATAACTTTAGTATAGTGGCGGCGACATTGGGGGCAGCAGATTAGGGGTTAATAATATTTAATTAGTGTTTATGATGCAGGAGTGCGGCGGTTTAGGGGTTAATATGTTTATTATAGTGGCGGCTATGTCCGGAGCGGCAGATTAGGGGTTTATACATTTATTTTAGCGTTTGCAATGCGGGAGGGCCTCATTTTAGGGGTTAATAGGTAGTTTATGGGTGTTAGTGTACTTTGTGACACTTTAGTTATGAGTTTTATGCTACAGCTTTGTAGCGTAACACCCATAACTACTGAATTTCAGTTTACAGTACGGATCTTGTAGTTATGGGCTGTACCGCTCACTTTTTGGCCGGACAGGCAAACTCGTAATACCGGCGCTGTGGATGTCCCATTGAAAAAGGACTTTTTAAAAAGTGCGGTAGTTACGTTGCGTGACGCCAAAAAAGTGTGCGGTACAGCTATACCTACAAGACTCATAATAGCAGCGGTAGTGAAAAAGAGTCATAACGCTGCTTTTTCACTCATAACGCAAAACTCGTAATCTAGCCGATAGAGTTTTGAGCAGTGGACTAAACCCACAAATAAATGTTTTTTAGGGTTAGGTTTTGAGTAGTTCAATTCCCAAATAGGCTTCAAATTAGAAATATTTTGTGGTAATAAAATATGAATATGTTGTTTATATAATTTAACAATAATTTTATAATGAATTATATTTAAGGGATAAGGATTTATAATGAAATTGTGGAAACACTGTTAGTCTGTTATTAATCTATTTTCATTACTTTTAGGATTTTTAGTTATTTGTAGTAACAAATATATGTTGACAAATTAGATATAATGAAGGGTTACTTCAAAATTATTATTATAGAAACAATTTTAACAAAAGTATATATCTAGACACAATGAAGGATGATTATATAAAAGAATCTGATTGAGATAGTGTTAGATTCTATTTTGACTGACAGAATATTAAAAAATGGATAGAGTAGAGGGCTAAATTGCATGAAAGTTTTTGTCTGGTTGATGGTTTGACTCTCGATGGAGGTCTATACGTTTTTTTAAATTTTATTATGTTTTAAATATTAAAATGTTTTAATAAAAAATATTTTTTAGGTAATGAAATGTCAGTGTAATTTTCATAAAATAAATGCAAAGAGTTTTCCATAATAAGAGTTGAGAGATATTGAGCCGAATACAGGACACCATCTGATTAGGATGAATATAATTTGTGAATAAACTATAAGAAGTGGACTTGTTTTTTTTTTTAAAAAGACAAATGAAAGAACAAAGGATATCCTTGACAAAAGCCAAGCATCTATTGGTGAAACGTACGTCGGCAACGCAACATTGTGATGTCACAGTAAGGGCGGAGACTTACTTTCTGAGACGCACTACCACAAGTTAGAGACATTGTATGCATTAACAGTATGTGCTAGCGGAGGTTCTTGCTTTGGCATGTTCTCTTATACAAAAGCCTGGTGATTGTACACATTTGTTAATATTTCTTCAAGTTCCACTTCTGTCTTCCTGTTAAGGGGACTCAATGAGCTTTTAAATCTAGCTCTTGAACATGTGAGTACGTTATATACAAGCATTTAATGTGATATTGTACCACAGGACTTCACTACTACAGTCTCCTTTTTTCTTGGAGGTATAATCTTAGGAATATTCAAGTAACATTCCTATATATATAGATATTTTGGGACTCACTTGCACAGCTCTTTTTTATATATTTTTTATATCCTTTAAATGCATATTCAAATTGCATTGAATATTCTCAAGTGTGCTAACCCGAAATAAAAATATGAATATTTCACATTTCAATGTTCTTCACATAGAAGAATATGTTCTATTTATTCATAAATACATATTTCTACATATATATATATATATATATATATATATATATATATATATATATATATATATATATATATATATATATATATATATATAAAATTAACATGTGCGTAAATGTAAGCACTCCATTCGTAATCTGGTCCTTAATTATTTTTTTTGTTAATGTTTTGGTGAAAATTAAAAATGGTGCAATATTTAACACGTGCCAGTCTTGTTTTTCTGACACATTTACAGAGCCATTTCCATTTTCATTTATCAATTTCAGCTAAAAGGACTTGATAAACCAAAGATAAAAAACTTTTCAACTTTATACAGATACCCCAAAAAGTTATTTGAATGTAACAGTTGTTTTGCGCATTTGCAAAAATGGCAATGAAATTACAAACTGCCATATTGGATGACGTCAGGACGTAACGTCACTAAGCAGATAATATTAGTTGTTCAAAAAATAATAATAAGCACTTTTACACTAATAAAAATGAGCCAAATCCCTAACCAAACAAACACACATGCCCACTATACCAATAACGCCCTGCTCAAATTCCTTAAAAAGACATAAACACATATCCATATTGCTACACACTATTCAAAGGGTTCAATCAACAAACAGCCCTTTAACCTTTGATGTAATCGCTAAACCCATGAATTCGCCATTATGATTGTTGTTAAAGGGACATAAAACCTCATATTTTTCTTTTATGATTCATATAGAGAATACAATTTTAAACAATTGTCCAAATAACTTATATTATCAAAGTTGCTTCCTTCTCTTGGTATCCTTTTCTGAGGAAGCAGTAATGTACTACTGAGAGCTAGCTGGACACATCTAGTGAGCCATTCACAATAAATATGTGCAGGCACCAATCACCAGCTAGCACCCACTAGTATACAATATGTGCATAATCTTTTTCAACAATGGATAACAATAGATAAAAGTACATTTGAAAATAGTGTCTGCAAATTACATGCTCTTTCAGATTTATGCAAGTTTATTATTGAGTTTCCTATCCATTTTTAATCCTGCACATTTTGTTTTTGGATAAAGATTTTGTGTGGTTTTCAGGAGCTAATTTTAAACTTTAAGGGTATTAATGGTAGAAGCATTGTGATCACTGGAAAAACACACTGACAATGGGCTAGATTACAAGTGGAGCGCTAAATTATCGTGATCCCGCAAACAGGCACATTTGCCCATTACAAGTGGCTGGTTATTGCTACCGCAAGCCCTTCATAGCAATTAGCACTCCAAAAATTAACCAGAGATTAGATCTCTGGTTAGTTTTCTAAAAGTGCCCCAAATTCCCTCAAAATAGAGGGCATAACAGGTTTTTCTTGAAAAAAAAATCTAGCATTTTGTTTTTATAAAAAAAAAACGCACTAGGCAGTTTTGTGGCTTTAAAGTTGGTGGGAGTGGGGTAAGAAGGTGAAATGCGTTTGGAACTCCACTTATTCACAATTTGCATTAGAATGCTGTTTGCTGCATTTTTTGTTGCTGCCAGTCAATATGTTAGCCCGGCTTACATAATCAGTCCTCTGAAATGAAAGGTCCTGTTCCTAAAAGACAGCATACCAAACCGAGCAACATCCAGCCTGGATATTAAGGTAAGGGGTTGCAGAGCCATGTGGTTGTCAGAGGAGATGCATGGCCTAGTGCAGGGGTGTCCAAACTTTGTTCTCCAGAGGTTTTGGAACTACATTTCCCATGATGCTCAGCTAGATAAAATGCTGGCTGAGCATCATCGGAAATGTAGTTCCAAAACCTCTGGAGAGCAAAGTTTGGACATCCCTGGCCTAGTGTCTGATCAGAGGTCTAATGTAGGTATTTGAATGACAGATGGATACATGGTCAGGTGTCTGATCTGATGTCTAATGCAGACATCCCAACCTTCAAAAACTAATTTCAGGGAGGTGGCATCACAGGCTACTGCGCTGCATGCCCCCCCATCCCCCGTTATAAACTGGACAGCTGGAAACCATAAACAAGATAGAGACATCTTTAAAGTAGCTTCCCACTAAACTCACGTTTAAAAAAAGTAGCTTTATTGCACAACCACATACAACAAACCTATTTTCCAGGGATTGTATGCTTGTTGAATGCTCAAATATTTTAGAATACAAAGTTTAATTACGTGCAGTAAATGAGGTAGTATTTGTGTTTTATTTTATTAAAATCAGTAGGGTCTTTTTGGTTACTGATGCATAGTATAGTTGTCCCTGTACGACTTTCGGATTTTGTGTCTGGGAGCATGTGTGAGTTTGAGAGGATATTTGTAATTATGTTTTGTTCTCACAGTAGAGTCAGTTTGATAAGGACCTGACAGCAGGGTGTCAATCTCCTCCCTCACAGGGGCGCACTTTCTTTGCCCTCTTTCTCAGTTCTCACTCAGCCTATGCTGCAGCCGATGTTGCCTTCTGCCGATGTTCCTCCTCCTCCAAGAGCCTTCTATCTCCTTCAAACAGCAGTAGGGAGGGTGGCAGACACGCAATATGCTGAACGTAAAGACAGACTTGCTGTGACAACGCCTACATGCTCGATGACGTCACCGCAACTAAAGGCATTCCTCAAAGCAGTGTTTCCCAAACGTGGTCCTCACATACCCCCAACAGGCCACATTTCCATTATAGCTGAACTAGTGCACAGGTGAAGTAATCAGCTGATCAGTAACCATGGTTACTAACCTGCTCGCACCTACTAGCTGATTATTTCACCTGTGCACTAGTTCAGCTATAATGAAAACATGGCCTGTTGAGGGTACGTGAGGACCATGTTTTGGAAACACTGCCTTAAAGGAACACTGTTTCCGGATTTGGGTCACGTTGAATCATGGTACTTGTAGTTTCAAGGAGATTGTATTCCATTTGCAGACGTTAAGGAGCCGCTATTACAATGAGGGAGACTCCCTGAACTTCAGCTAATGTATGTATGTGAATGACAGAGGGGATGCATGGTCAGGTGTCTGATCTGATGTCTAATGTGGGTATGTGAATGACAATGGATATATGGTCAGGCATCTGATCTGAGGTCGAATGTGGGTATGTGAATGACAGATGGATACATGGTCAGGCATCTGATCTGAGGTCTAATGTGTTTATGTGATTGGCAGAGGAATGCATGGCCAGGTGTCTGATCTGATGTCTAATGTAGGTATGTGAATGACAGAAGGATGCATGACCAGGTGTTTGATCGGAGGTCTAATATAGGTATGTGAATGACAGATGAATATATGGTCAGGTGTCTGATCTGATGTCTGATATGGTTAAGTGAATGACAGATGAATATATGGTCAGGTGTCTGATCTGATGTCTAATATAGGTATGTGAATGACAGATGAATATATGGTCAGGTGTCTGATCTGATGTCTAATATAGGTATGTGAATGACAGATGAATATATGGTCAGGTGTCTGATCTGATGTCTGATATATGGTTATGTGACTGATAGAGTGGCTGCACTACAGCATGTCTGATCTGAAGCCTGATATCTTTTCTGGGGTCTGAATTAATCACGGGGCCCATGTGCTGCCCATTGTGTCACTCTCTGGTTGCCCAGCTGACAACCCTAGGTACATAGAAATCTATCATTTTCACTTTTTGTGTCATCAGAGTTACACTTAAATCACAGCTGGAAAACTTGGACAGAGCTTCACATTTGAGCTATAAAATCAGTATCTCTTAAAAAAAAAAAAAAAGTGCTATAAAAAAATTCTTGTGTTGTATAATTATAAAGCAGGCACCCGCATGGGACCATGTGCTATGCACAATAATTACATTTCTCAACTGCTTTCATATCACGCACTGGAACAAGCTAGAGTCTGGGGAGACAGGAATATCAAGAAGAAGGCTTGAAGTACAGTGGGATCTGAAAGTGTTTGGTTATCTGTCAGCAACAGCTGCAACTGATGATGTTATGGCCAGGGCTTGCTTCTAAGCAGAAGACAGCTATGCCTTCCTCTCTGCTACTACAAATAACACAGATCTCTAGAGCCCCCTTGGGATGGGCAGCTTAGTTAAAAAAAAGACATATCAGTTATACA
Organism: Bombina bombina; assembly: GCF_027579735.1. Lineage (NCBI taxonomy): Eukaryota > Metazoa > Chordata > Amphibia > Anura > Bombinatoridae > Bombina > Bombina bombina. The sequence continues at coordinate 551,606,031 of NC_069501.1, read as the reverse complement.
ACATATAAAGTTAGGAATGCCTCTCTTTCTCTTTTCTACACTTAATACTTTTCCATAGTGTCAAACAGCATCACTGAGAGGTGAAGGAGTGAAAAGAAACTGAATAAATATATACTGTATAAGGAGAGATATGAGTCTTTATCTATCTATCTATCTATCTATCTATCTATCTATCTATCTATAAGTATGTATGAGAGAGAGAGATATGCTATAGGAAGATTTTATAAACAGATAGGGGAAGAGAATATATGGAGAGAAATGAGAAATTATGGTGATGAGTTATATAAGAAAATGGGGAGATTTATAGGAAGAGGTTATATGGAGAGACAGAATAAATTGCAGAGCTGGGTTATATCAAGAGATAGGGCAAGTTATAAGGAGAGATTATATGGGAATGAAGAATACATTATCAATATGGTTTATATAAAAAAGTGGGAACAATTATAAAGGGACAATGTACTTAGGCAAGCTGTAGGAACTCCTTTTCAATTGGGCTTGGATCGAGCTCACGGTAGTAATTAGCACTCAAAAAATTAACCAGAGGTAAGACCTTTTATATATATATATATATATATATATATATTTATATATATATATTTATATTTTTATATATATATATATATATATATATATATATATATATATATATATATATATATATATATATATATATATATAAAAGCTATGGGGTGGGGTGTTAGAAAAAAAAACGGCACTGAAAAGTGCCTTCACATTGCGGTCTATGGGGACTGTGTTATCCCTGTAAATATATATATGTTTATATATATTTATATTTATGTGTATGTGCCTATGAAGCAGGCTCTCTTGAACGCAATGCTTCCGTGCAATGTGAACGCAAGGTCGCTGGTATTACTAAGTGGAGCGCAAATATCGCCCTTGTGAAAGCAATATTTTATGCTCCACTTGTATTCTAGCCCTAAAAAGGGGAAAAAAAATTAAAGTACAATGTCCCTTAGAGGACAATTTAACACAAAATAAATGCTAGATAGAATGATCGATTCAAAGCAAAGATTACGCAGGTGTAGGTTTTATATAATATTAGATGGAAAAAAATAAGTGTAAAGTTTCAGTGACTATAAAGCCATAATGTAACCTAGGTTTCCCTCTCTGCTGAGGCTAATTAGGAACAACTGTAAAGGGGTCTCATGACAGTGTTAAGCCTGGAGGCCTGAAGTGCCATTGGGTAGGAAATGAGTCAGCTGTTTTCTAAATGTAAGTGCTGTGCCTTTTATGTTTTTATACATAACATCAAAAAAGGTGGATTTTTAATTATATTCACTCTTCTCTGAGCTTTTGCCTAAATGATCTGAAATGAGAGAGTGCACTTCCTCCTCTATTACAAATTAAAAAGCCTGCAATTTTTACAAATAAAGGGACAGTTAACACTAAAATTGTTATTGTTTCAAAAGATAAATAACACCTTCACTACCCATTCCCCAGTTTTGCACAACCAGCATTGTTATATTAATATACGAGATAACATTTATACCTCTAAATGTCTGTCTCTTTCTAATCCACTACAGACAGCCTCTTATCACATGCTTTTTTATTAGCTTTTCACAACAAGACACGGCTAGTTCACGTGAGCCATATAGATAACATTGTGTTCACGCCTGTGAAGTTATGCACAACACAGCACTTATTGGCTAAAATGCAAGTCAATAGATAATAAATAAATAGCCATGGAGGCTTAGATACAAGATAATCACAGAGGTTAAAAGTACATTAATATAACTGTGTTGGTTGTGCAAAACTAGGGAATGGATAATAACGGAATTACTTTTTTTTTTTAAACTATAACATTTTTGGAGTTGACTGTCCCTTTAAATTACGGGAAAAGCAGACACAATATATATTAAAAATATATTGCAAAGTTGTTGTTTTTTAACAACAAATAATTAAACCATTTATATTACAATCTCAAAGTGTTTAATGTCCCTTTGAGAAGAGACCGGGAGACAAAAGGCGCTACAAAGAGTTGTAATATATAGAGAAATAGCAGAAAAATTAGGAGATGTTATAGGAAGAGATGTAGGGAAAAAATATAAATTGAGAGATCGTCTGTGTTATGAAGAGATACTATATGGACAGGATGAATGATACTGTTATATAGGGAGGTTGGAATTAAAGGGAGATTGGAAAAAATATAGGAAGTAGTATGTAAAAAGCAAAAAAAAAGAAGCATTAAAATGAATGGTTATATTAGGAGATAGGAGGAGTTATAGTGATTTCCAAGCAAGCTACAAAGTGCTTCATTACTTTAAAATGTATCAAAGTATCCAAACACTAGATAAGAAATTCCCTTTAGGTATAATGGATTTCCATGCAGCACTGGAAACATATCTGAATAAATTATTCACAGCTTCTTACATATTTAATATTCTCTTTCTTTTATCAAAAGGAAACTCACTGAAGCTCAAACACCAAATAGGTTTTTTTTTTTAGAAACAAAAGTGTTAAAAAAGTAAAACCTTCTATTCTTTCATCACTAGTAATAGCAGCAGCTACCAACAGGACCAGAAATTGTTTCAGTATAAATCAATACAGGGTATTAGTAAAATGCATTGCATGCAATTTTTTTTTTTTTTTTAAAAGAATTCTCTAATTGGACAGACTAGGAATGCTAAGAACAATCCAATGAAACAAATCTTTGAAAGTTATCATGTTATCTAATGTAATTGATTCATGGAGACTTACTGTTATGTTGACCTCCATGACCTCTAGTCGGTCCTATTTTTTGATTCTCAATATTTCCTTTTTTAACATCGGAACAACCGCAATGCACAAGATAATAACGCTCTCGTATTTGAAAAATTATGAGAAGAGTCGCCAATATGACAACAGCATCTTTTCTGGCGATCGAGTAAATATCAACATCAAGATGGACACAATAAATTCAACAGCTAAAGACACTTAATAAATGTTCGACAGCCACAGATCGAACTGTAACACACACATCTAGATTGTAAGTTCCCACGGGAATAGGGCCCTCAATTCCCCCTGTATTTGTCTGTAAAATGTTGTCTCTTATGGTATTGTTTCTCCGTTGTACTTTTATCCTTGTACCCATGGGCAGCGCTGCGGAATCTGTTGGCGCTTTATAAATAAATAATAATAATAATAATAAACAATAATGACATTGGCCACTGATCTGAGCATGGCCCAACCTGAAAAACAAGATGTCACTGCCCATGACAACAATAGTGACGGCCCTTTTTTATTTAAAGGGACATTAAACACCAATATATTAATAAAAATTGTTTAATTACATGTAGTAAAACAACTTTGAAAAATACTTTCATTATTTATTTTGTTCTCATTTCCTGTCATTTAAATCTGAATATTATGGGCTTTCCAATTCATGTTTAACATGGAAATACAGACACAGCTATATTCTACACAGCCATTGGTTGCACACTTTAGTAAGTCATTTATAACCATTCCTAATTTACCTCAGCAAAACCTAAGTTACAATATGGCTGCACTCACTGCTTTATGAACATTACCTTAACCCTTATTTTTCCAATATTTAAACTAATATAATTTTAAAAACACATGTACAAATTATTCTGAGGTTAATCATTGATCTGAATACATCATTCAAGCAATGATTTATTTAGTATTTAATGTCATTTTAATATTTCAATCACGCCAAATGACAAATTTACTGAATACATCATCACCATCAATTAAATGTAAAAAAACAAGCATATCTACAAAATATTGACAGTTGTGAGACTGATGCCGATATCAATATCAGTATATACCTATCAGAAACTGACATTAAAAAATATTATTTTTTTAATTAAAAATGTAACACACATGAACTCCATTAATCCACGAAAACGGAAGTACTCACAGATAGAGGCCATGTTATGTGTTGAGAGTATTTTAGGTTTGGATGTTTGTTGCGCAGTTGTATTTTTTCGTGTACTGATTTTGTTTTTGGTGCTTGACAAACATTATTCGTCGTTAGAAGTTCCGTTGTTAAAGATCGAATATAATGGGAGTTATCAACTCTGCTGCGTTGGTAAGATTGTAATAGCTTTTCTAAAAAATATGTTTAATTATATTTAACATAAACATTTTTAATAGGTTATTAATGTATTTATTTAGCCCACTTTTCTTGTAGTTTAACTGCAGGTTTAATGCATCGAAAAAGAATTGAGTGCACTCTGTAGAATTCTCAACCTTGACCCTGCAACATGTTGCACGGTTATTGCAAACTGGCCACAGCAAAATAAATAATAAATATACTCTAAATGCAAATGCTGCTAACAAAAATAACATTTGTAAAGGCTTTTAAAATGTTTTCCTTTCATATTATTTGCAATGTGCTGCATAATTGGTGATTATGTACTACCCATGTATAAAAATGACTTTAATGTCCATTGATGCTTTAGTGAAACATTTCTGTAGGATTACACAGATATTATAGAGATTGGTCTCACTGAAGGCATCTCTAGATCCTTAGGGTAATTAGTTCATAAATTTCATAGAATGTAAAGAATTCAAAGGAATATGCACTTGGTGTACAAAGCATCCACATCAGTATGTGAAAGAGTTAAAATGTCTTATCGCTATCCCTGAGGGTCTATGCTTGTGTACAGAGCTGAGATGAGAGGTCTTTGCTGCAAAAACTGAAGTCTTGGCAGGTGCCTGCAGCCCGGTGTAACACTAGAATACAAATGAGGATGCAGGTACAGAATATCAGACACACAGCTTCATCTCCTACACAGCTACAGAAAAGCAAAGAAACTAAAAGTCAAATAAATATCTCCCCGAAACGACACACACTTTATTCCCTTGGATATACAAGCAGCAATATGAAACTCTAGGGAAATTCTTTGCCAAGAAGGAATTGCAAGTTACATTATATTACAGATATAGGAGCGATATCTGCAACAGTGCCTGAGAAAGTGAGATACTGGTTGAGTATTAAGTGAAACGCGTCAGGCTCATTGACTATATTCACCCTTTAAAGATGACTTTTAAATAATGTAAAAAAATGTTTTAATTTAACCCACTCTGTGCACATGGTTTTGACTGATTAAGGGATATCTGCAAAGATGCTGCAGTGTAGTCATGTAGTAAAGAAGAGAGCACAAAAAGCACCAAAGTAAGGACTGGAGAAATCCCAACACTAAATAATGATAATAAATAACATTAAATAATAATAATAAATAACACTAAATAATAATAATAAATAACCCTAAATAATGATGAAAATCTCAGATAGACATTAAACGGAAAGTAAACATCCTGAGACTTTAATATAAAATGTTTAGTTCTACAAAGTGAAACAACTTTGCAATATACTTTAGTTATTTATTTTGCCCCTTTTCATTTTAATTTAGCCCTAGAAAGTTTGTATTTTCTAATTCTCAAAACCTGAAATGGACCTAGCTGACGTCTCAAGGTTGACCCTGCTATATATCTTTCCCTAATTGGCTTTAAACGGCAGCAAATTTATACTAACATAATTAATTGTTTTTTTATAGGCTCAAGCCTGGATTGGCTTCTCCAATTTAGGCAAATTGTGGGTGGAGTTTGGCTATTGAAAAACAAGTGCAGCAAACAACATGTTAAAGTGGTTTTTTTTTAAATGTTTAGGCTGATATTATTCTATAGAATGACAACATAAACATCTTACAATTCCTGCCCCTTTAAGTCATTATGAAATGTTTTTATAACAAAGTGCTTTGCCTAGGATTTGACATAAGGAAGATTTTATTCCATCATGGGACAAAACCCAAATGCTGAAAACAAAACAAATGAGAGGGCACATACAAATATAATTAATATTTTAAGATAAATGTGTGCAACTTTCTCATTTTGCCCTGACTGAAAGCTGAAACGGATTCTCCTTTGTGAGCCGGATAGCACAAGAGAAGCTGGTTCTTTGATCATCTCAAATTTGAATCCTTATTCTTTTTTTTCCCTTCACTCCTGCTCTTTTTCTCCCCTCCTTGCATATTTTTCCATATATTTTCCTGGATTTGATTATATTCTGATCACTCTCAGCATATCTTGTATCTACCTTATAGGCTGATCCTCTTTCTCCCTCAGCACCTACTAAAGATACAAGGAATCGGTACCTAGGCAGAATCTAGCCTCTATTATATCACCTGACTTTGATGACTGCCCTGTTGATTCCTGATCTCCTCCTTGTATGCTACAACCTGTAATTTGTCTACAAAGGAGTAAACAATCGGCACCCTGATCAAAAAAAGCATTCAAATTCTTCAGGTCGCTAGTTATTTATTGTATATTATTTCCTCTCACTTTGATTCTCTTCTCTTTCTTCTTCATGTGCTATACTTTCTCTTCTCTGCTCATTGTATCTACCATCAATTACATTTCCTTCTTTACTTTTATTAAAGGGACAGTCTACACCTTTATCATCTTAAAGTCTTACCTTAGATTAAAGGGACATGAACCCCAAAAAAATGATTTCATGATTTAGGTAGAACAAACAATTTTAAACAACTTTCCAGTTTACTGCTATTATTAAAGGTGCTTTATTCTCTTGGTATTATTTGTTTAAGGAGCAGCAATGCACTACTGGCTTCTAATTGAACACATGGGTGAGTCAATGACAATTGGTATATATATATATATATATATATATATATATATATATATATATATATATGCATGCAGCCACCAATCAGCAGCTAGAACTTAGTTTTCTTTACTGCTCCTGCGCTTACCTAGAGCAACCTTTCAGCAAAAGTTAACAAGAGAAGCAAGCAAATTAAATAATATAATTAAATTGAAAAGTTGTTTAAAATTGTATGCTCTATCGAAAGCATGAAATACATTTTTTGGGTTTCTTGTCCCTTTAAATTGAAAATAGCCTCCTGCATCTTTTCTATATCATACAGAAGGAATGGTAAAAAAAAGTTATTTTAATATGAATATGGTTTCTAGCCACTTTGAAATGGCTGCCAAGCTCCCCCCCACTGATGACATCACAACCTGGGCTGCATATGGCATCCAATCCCAAAAGGCTCACTAGTTGGATTCCACAGCCTGTTAATGCTATTCAGCAGACTGCTTAGATGTAGCCCAGATTGTGGTATCATCAGTGGGTTGAACTTGGCAGCCATTTCAAAGTGGCCAGTAACAATCTTCATCTTAAAATAACTTTTTTTATTGTTCCTGCTGCAGGATATAGAAAGGGGGGCAAGAGGCTATTTGCAGCTTCAGCTAAGGTAAGACTTTAAAATGACTAAGGAGTAGACTAGTAGTAGTCCCTTTAAGGCAACACAAGCATATAATTAGATGATTCAGGCATTGCCCTATTTTGTACAATCAATTTAATATCTTACATAACCCAAGGCACTTGCAATCTTCACATGTGCATCTTTTGGACTAACCTGTCATAGTTAGTCCAGAATTTGAGACCCATCAATAGAACTGCTGCATTGAGAGAGAGTATATTTATTGATGGAGAAAGATTGAGATGACACTGAAGCCAGGATGTCAGTCTTGCTTATTCATCTCATTTGGGTGTGTGAAATTACAAGCCATAAAAGAATGTTAGATCCGAAATACATGAAAAAAGTATGATGGGCTAATCCTTTAATCTGAGACTTTGCTGAGTAGAACAAGACATCTGTGAGAGCCTGGCACTGCTGCTGGAAGACATGCAAAACACAGACTTTTCTGCCATGTCAGCTTTCAATAACTCATAATAAATTGGCCAGAACATTGTGATTTTATGAATATTTCTGAATCAGTTGTGATTAACCATTCTCAATGATATTCCATCAATAATTCTATGTAGAAAATTGGATTTAAATCAGGGAAAGCCTATTTAATCTTTGCTAAGAAATTAGCCATACGCTATTAAGGGGGGAAGAGTTTGACCATTTTCAGAAATGAGATTACATTACATTAAATGAGATCTAAAGGCTGCCAATGATAATGTGTATGTGATGTGTTAACAAACCAGCATATAAAACTACAGTACTGTGTGAGTCTGCAATAGGGAAGTCACTTTATGTTACATATATTCCCAGCTCAGTCCCAGCCTGTCCTGATAATGTGAATTTACAGAGGTAAGCCTCACAGTAGACAGAAATCCAGCAGTGTCTGAGTCTGTTGGAAAATGTTCTAGCAACCCAGCGCTGTATAGATTTCTCTTGATAATCTAACCTGCTCTGAAAAATCTGTAGTCAGCAGCTCACCCTCTATAAAATAATACTGCTTAAATGTTTCTTCATAATTAGACGTCATGAGATCACTATAGTCTGGAGTCAGAAATAAAGCACTGTTATGATATATAATCGGGTCACTCTACATTTCCGTAGAAATGAGCCATTCCTTATAATTTGCAATTTGGAGATCATTTTACATTATCCTAAAATGTAACACTGCTTAAAAGACCACTCCATGTAGTAGAATTGCATAATTAACAAGTGCATAATAAAAATACAATGCAATAACACTTACTTTGAATTTCATATAAGCAGTAGATTTTTTTTCTGACAAATTTATTTCCCCCCTATTTGGTGGGCCCACTGTACGATGTGACAGCCATCAGCCAATCACAGACTAGTATACATATACCCTGTGAACTTGTAAACATGCTCAGTAGGAGTTGGTGCCTCAGAAAGTATGCATATAAAAATAATGTACAAAATTTGATTTTGACTTTAGTTTCCTTTTAATTCTGTGCTGATATTCTGCTGATATTAATGTAGCTTCAATATTGTATCAAAAAAAATATTAATAATGTAGGGCAAACAATAAAATGTAAAAATCTCACTGCAGACTTTAGTTCAGGCTGCAATTGAGGCTGTATAATCCTGGGATTTGTTTTAATTCTTAAAGGGACATGTGCAGCCACCAATCAGCAAATAGCACCCCAGTGTTGAGCATACCTAGCTATGCTTTTCCACAAAGGATACCTAAATAATGAAGCAAATGAGATAATAGAAGTAAATTGGAAAGTTGTTTAAAATTGTATGCTATATCCGAATCATAAAAGAAACAATTTGGGTTTCCTGTCCCTTTAAAGGGATAGTCTATACCAAAATTGTTATTGTTTAAAAAGATAGATAACATCTTTACTTTGCAAAACCACCATTGTTATATTCATATACTTTATAACATTTAAAGCTCTAAATTTCTGCTTGTTTCTAAGCCACTAGACAGCCTATTATCACATGCTTTTTTATTTGCTTTTCACAACAAGAGACAGCTATTTCATTTGAGCCATATAGATAACATTGTGCTCACTCCCGGAGTTGTGCACAACACAGCACTAATTGGCTAAAATCAAAAGTCAATAGATAATAACAAAAAAAGTCATAAAATCAGAAGAGGCTTAGATACAAGGTAATCACTGAGGTAAAATCTTAAATATAACCACTAAGCAGCGCAACTAAAGTGCAGACAAGAAATAAGAAAATAGTCTGATAAAAACCCTAGGTTGAGCAATATGGGGCACTGTTTACCTAATATTGCACGATGCTTACAATATTGCGAAAATATTTTAAATAATAATAAATAACATTCAAAATAAACAATATAAGATGCAACAAAGCCACTTAATATTTTCACTGAATTCACCAAATATGTATAAATAAAATATTGTCACCGTAATGAGTGAGTCCCAGATGTCCCAGTAAATCTTACTAGATAAAAAAGTTAAAAGGTGATCCGTGATCCGTGATTAATACTCAGTCCACATAGATGGTGAACACTTTCTAGCAGGTGTCTTTCTGAATCCTTCCAGTGCAGCTGACCTTAAGATCTTGATTGTATTCAGATCTTCTTAAACAAAACTGGAATAGGAAAAAAGAGGCAAGCGCAACCGCAATTCACTTTACAGTCAGATCCCTGACTACATACAATTTCACACTTACAAGATACAAGATAAAAATGTGTCCGTAGTGTCAACTCAGCCACTCTGTTATTCCGGTCCGGTTTACAGTTCTCCCATAGTCTGTTATGATGGAACCGTTATCGATGTCTCCCCATCAGTAGATAGAACCGCCAGGAAAATAGTGGGCCATATGCCGACAAAGATGCACAGTCCTTCAAGATGTTTACTTGTCACCTAAACGCGTTTCGTTTACTCACGGGTAAACTTTGTCAACAGGAAGTAAATGTTGACAAACATTACCCGTGAGTAAATAAAACGCGTTCAGGTGACAAGTAAACATCTTGAAGGACTGTACATCTTTGTCGGCATATGGCCCACTATTTTCCTGGCGGTTCTATCTACTGATGGGGAGACATCGATAACGGTGCCATCATAACAGACTATAGGAGAACTGTAAACCGGACCGGAATAACAGAGTGGCTGAGTTGACACTACGGGCACATTTTTATCTTGTATCTTGTATGTGTGAAATTGTATGTAGTCAGGGATCTGACTGTAATAAACTGGTACAGTGAATTGCGCTTGCGCTTGTCTCTTTTCTTCTATTCCACTGAGGTAAAATGTATATTAATATCCTAGTGTTGGTAATGCAAAACTGGGAAATTGGTAATAAAGGGATTATCTATCTTTTGAAACAATAAACATTTTGGAGTTGACTGTCCCTTTTATCAGATTCAAAGGTGAAGAACAGAGGTTGCTTCGGGAAGTATGCGTTTATCATAAAGCATAAGTGCATGATACACAAATGCAGATTATGTAGTTGACAAGATAAATGACAAACAAATCACATAGACTCAAAAAAAATCACAAGTGCATGTGTATTTTGCTACAGTATGTGTCCATATGGTGTAAGCCATAAATTAAGATTTTTTTTGCTTATTTAAAAACATAAGCAACATATCACTACAACCCATAATTCACGCATATAGAAATATATTTTACACCAACAGAGAATGCAGTGGTACACGTGTAAAGCATGTAAAGGCTTGTATATTTGTGTGAAAACCATACAAATGCTTGTGTCTTCACATGAAAAATGTAGGTTTTTTTTTTTAGGTAAACTAGTATTTTATTATATCTAAAATAAATATGCCAAATTGCTCCTTTTTATGCTACAGTTTTAAATAATTATTTGCATCAGTTTTCTCCAGAGGAAATTTTGCCAGCCCGGTGGCATTCTGAAGTAGGTGGCGGGGAGCGGTATAATACTTTCTAATATTATACTATTTTCTGCTAAACAAAGCACAAAATTATTGCATAATATACCAACATTTATTTAAAGGGACATGAGACACAAAATGTTTCTTTCATTATTCAGACACAGCATGTGATTTTAAACAATTTTACAATTTACATATTGGCCTCTATTTACCAAAGTCTGGCGGACCTGATCCGACAGTGCGGATCAGGTCCGCCAGACCTCGCTGAATACGGAGAGCAATACGCTCTCCGTATTCAGCATTGCACCAGCAGCTCACAAGAGCTGCTGGTGCAACGCCGCCCCCTGCAGACTCATGGCCAATCAGCTACCAGCAGGGGGGTGTCAATCAACCCGATCATACTCAATCGGGTTGATTTCCTGCGATGTCTGTCAGCCTGCTCAGAGCAGGCGGACAGGTTATGGAGCAGGAGTCTTTGTGACCGCTGCTTCATAACTGCTGTTTCTGGCAAGCCTGCAGGCTCACCAGAAACACGGGGCATCAAGCTCCATTCGGAGCTTGATAGATAGGCCCCTTATTATCTAATTTGCTTCATTATCTTTGTATCCTTATGTAAGAAGCACACCTAGGTAGTTTAAGGACCAGCAATGCATTACTGGGAACTAGCTGCTGATTGGTGGCAGCACACTAATGCCTCTTTTCATTGGTTTGCGAGATGTGTTCAGATATCTCTCAGTAGTGCATAGCTGCTGCATCAACAAAGGATGCACAAATAATGAAGCAAATTTAATAACAGAAGTAAATTGGAAAGTTGTTTAACCCCTTAATGACAACTGACGTACCAGGTACGTCATGCATTAACAAGCAGTTAATGACAATGGACGTACCTGGTACGTCAGTTGTCTAACAGAGTGCTGGAAGTGATCACAATCACTTCCAGCAGCTCTGAGGGTATTGCAGTGATGCCTCGATATGGAGGCATCCTGCAATACCCCTTTACAAGCCTCCGATGCAGAGAGAGCCACTCTGTGGCCCTCTCTGCACCGGTAGTGATGGTGCCGATGGTGCCTTTGCCCAGTGGGAGGAGGGAGCGTGTGCGCGCGCGTGCACGATGCGCGCGCACGCGTGCACGGGTGCGCGCGTGCACGTGGATGCGCGTGCACGTGAGCGCAATACCACACTGACACCAATGAAGGAAGGGGGAAAAAAAAAGTTAAAAAAAAAAAGTTCAATTTTTTTTTTTTTTTTAACATATAAAAGGATCTGGGGGGGGGGGGGGGTGGGGGTATTGTGGGGGGCTGCTACACTACAGAAATAAATTTGTATAAAAAAATACAAATAAAAGTTATAAATAAAATTTAAATAGTTTGGCCAGTGGGGCCAAACTGGGTACTGGCAGACAGCTGCCAGTACCCAAGATGGCGGTAATTAGGTAGGGGAGAGGGTTAGAGAGCTGGAGGGGGGGATCAGGGAGGTTGGTGCTAAGGCAGGGGTCCATCACAACTAAAATATTTTATAATTTTTATTTAAAAAAAAAAAAAAAACTCTTTTATTTAGTACTGGCAGACTTTCTGCCAGTACTTAAGATGGCGGTAACAATTGTGGGGTGGGGGAGGGAAGAGTGCTGTTTGGGAGGGATCAGGGGGTGGGATGTGTCAGGTGGGAGGCTGATCTCTAAAATTAACCCTGCAAGCTCCCTACAAGCTACCTAATTTAACCCCTTCACTGCTGGGCATAATTCACGTGTGGTGCGCAGCAGCATTTAGCGGCCTTCTAATTACCAAAAAGCAACGCCAAAGCCATATAAGTCTGCTATTTCTGAACAAAGGGGATCCCAGAGAAGCTTTTACAACAATTTCTGCCATAATAGCACAAGCTGTTTGTAAATAATTTCAGTGAGAAACCTAAAATTGTGAAAAATGTAAAGTTTTTTTTTTTATTTGCTCGCATTTGGCGGTGAAATGGTGGCATAAAATATACCAAAATGGGCCTAGATCAATACTTGGAGTTGTCTACTACACTACACTAAAGCTAAAATTAACCCTACAAGCTCTCTAATTAACCCCTTCACTCCTGGGCATAAAACATGTGTGGTGCGCAGCGGCATTTAGCGGCCTTCTAATTACCAAAAAGCAACCACAAAGCCATATAAGTCTGCTATTTCTGAACAAAGGGGATCCCAGAGAAGCATTTACAACCATTTGTGCCATAATTGCAGAAGCTGTTTGTAAATAATTTCAGTGGGAAACCTAAAGTTTGTGACAAAATTTGTGAAAAAGTGAACTTTTTTTATTTTTTTTATCGCATTTGGCGGTGAAATGGTGGCATGAAATATACCAAAATGGGCCTAGATCAATACTTTGGGATGTCTTCTAAAACAAAATATATACATGTCAAGGGATATTCAGGTATTCCTGACAGATATCAGGGTTCCAAAGTAACTAGCGCTCATTTTGAAAAAAAGTGGTTTGGAAATAGCAAAGTGCTACTTATATTTATGGCCCTATAACTTACAAAAAAAGCAAAGAACATGTAAACATTGGGTATTTCTAAACTCAGGACAAAATTTAGAAACTATTTAGCATGGGTGTTTTTTGGTGGTTGTAGATGTGTAACAGATTTTGGGGGACAAAGTTAGAAAAAGTGTGTTTTTTTCCATTTTTTCCTCATATTTTATCATTTTTTTTTTAGTAAATTATAAGATATGATGAAAATAATGGTATCTTTAGAAAGTCCATTTAATGACGAGAAAAACGGTATATAATATGTGTGGGTACAGTAAATGAGTAAGAGGAAAATTACAGCTAAACACAAACACCGCAAAAATGTAAAAATAGCCATTGTCATTAAGGGTAAGAAAATTGAAAAATGGTCCGGTCATTAAGGGGTTAAAATCATGCTTTATCTGAATCATGAAAGAAAAAAATTGGGTTTCATGTCCCTTTAATTATATTTTGTGTAATAAACATTACAACTTTTTAATATTAGCTTATTTTATCTTAATAAGGTCCTGGTGAGAACAGTGAGTGTATTTTGCCCTGCAAAAATCCTTGCATCTGGGGAAGTGTCACTCATTTGACACGTTATTTCTGTTATGTGGGATTTTGAAGATCAGGTACCCAAATATCACGTTTTCACCTGCATTTGCATTCATGTTTCATTTGAATAGAGCTGTGACTGCTAATCTATAGAGCAGTAGGCATAAGTGAAAGATTTATAAACATGTGATACTGCAGGGTCCTTATGGGTTGGAAGCTCTGCCCTGCCAGTCATCCCACTGTTCCCATTTGTCTCAGTTTACACTGTAAAACCAGGGGATGCCCTGCCCCTGCCCATGTTTTACTTTGACCCTACCAAATCCAGGTCAAATCAGCCCTTGTTGCCCTAGCAGCCCCATACACAAAACACCCGTGGTAAAATCCGGTGTTACAATCCCATGGTACAATGCCGTAGTACACCTCCAACAAGTTCCCCTCACTTCCCACTCCTGGAAAGCATCTTGGAAATATTGAAAAGACTGAAATATGCTTAAGAAAGGAAAACATTTACACCTAGATTATGAGTTTTGCGTTAGAGGCTATGCGGTGCTAATGAGCAGTTTATGCTCACCGCTCACTTACAGACAGCACTGGTATTACGGGTTTTTACAACCCAGACAAGAAGTGAGCATTGAGCAAAATTTTGCTCCTTACCGCACTCCAATACCAGCGCTGCTTACGTTAGTGGTGAGCTGGTGTAACGTGCTCATGCACGATTTCCCCATAGGAATCAACGGGGAGAGCCAGATGAAAAAAAGTCTAACACCTGCAAAAAAGGATAGTAAATCTCAGTAACGCAGCCCCATTGATTCCTATGGGGAAACACATTTTATGTCTACACCTAACACCCTAACATGAACCCCGAGTCTAAACACCCCTAATCTTACACTTATTAACCCCTAATCTGCCGCCCCCGACATCACCGCAACCTACATTATATTATTAACCCCTAATCTGCCGCTCCGGACACCGCCACCACCTACAATATACTTATGAACCCCTAATCTGCTGCCCCCAACATCGCCGCCACCTACATTATATTTATTAACCCCTAATCTGCCGCCCCCAATGTCGCCACCACCTGCCTACATTTATTAACCCCTAATCTGCTGCCCCAACGTCGCCACCACTATAATAAACATATTAACCCCTAAACCGCCGCACTCCCGCCTTGCAAACATTAGTTAAATATTATTACCCCTAATCTGCCGGACCTAACATCGACGCCACCTACCTACATTTATTAACCCCTAATCTGCCGCCCCCAACGTCGCCACCACTATATTAAAGTTATTAACCCCTAAACCTAAGTTTAACCCTAAAACCTAACCTAAGTTACAATTACACCTAACACTACACTATAATTAAATTAATTCCCTAAACTAAATACAATTAAATACAATTATCTAAAGTATAAAACCCCCACTAAATTACAGAAAACAATAAACAAATTACAAGATTTTTAAACTAATTACACCTAATCTAATTCCTCTAACAAAATGAAAAAGCCCCCCAAAATAAAAAAAGCTCTACCCTACACTAAATTACAAATAGCCCTTAAAAGGGCCTTTTGCAGGGCACTGCCCCAAAGTAATCAGCTCTCTTACCTGTAAAAAAAATTACAAATCCCCCCGATATTAAAACCCACCACCCACACAACCAATTCTATTCTAAAACCCACCCAATACCCCCTTAAAAAAACACTAACCCCTTGAAGATCACCTTACCGGGAGAAGTCGTCATCCAACTGGGCCGAAGTTCTCAACGAAGCCGAGAAAAGTCTTCATCCAAGCCGGGCGAAGTGGTCCTCCAGACAGGCAGAAGTCTTCATCCAGATGGCATCTTCTATCTTCATCCATCCGGCGCGGAGCGGGTCCATCTTCAAAACATCCAATGCGGAGCATCCTCTTCAATCGATGGCTAACACAGAATGAAGGTACCTTTAAGTGACGTCATCCAAGATGGCATCCCTTCAATTCCGATTAGCTGATAGAATTCAGCCAATCGGAATTAAGGTAGAAAAAATCCTATTGAGCTCGCATTCTATTGGCTGATTGTATTATAATATGGTATTACCTACCATAAAAATAACTAAATGCCCTTTTCAGGGCAATGGGGAGCTTAGGTTTTTTAGTTAGGATTTTATTTGGGGGGGTTGGTTGTGTGAGTGGTATTACTGCTGGGGGGTTGCTTGTATTTTTATTTACAGGTAAAAGAGCTGATTTCTTTGGGGCAATGTCCCGCAAAAGGTCCTTTTAAGGGCTATTGGTAGTTTAGTTTAGGCTAGGGTTTTTTTTATTTTGGGGGGGGGGGCTTTTTATTTTGATAGTGCTATTAGATTAGGTCTAATTAGTTTAAATATCTGATCATTTATTTTTTATTTTGTGTAATTTAGGGGGGGGGTTATAATTCAGTTAATTGTATTTAATTTATTTAATTGTAGTGTAAGGTTATGTGTTAGTGTAACTCAGGTTAGGTTTTATTTTACAGGTACATTTGTATATATTTTAGCTAGGTAGCTAGTAAATAGTTAATAACTATTTACTAACTAGTCTACCTAGTTAAAATAAATACAAACTTAGCTTAAAATAAAAATAAAACCTAAGATAGATACAATGTAACTATTAGTTATATTGTAGCTAGCTTAGGGTTTATTTTACAGGTAAGTATTTAGTTTTAAATAGGAATTATTTAGTTAATGATAGGAATTTTTTATTAGATTTATTTTAATTATATTAAAGTAGGGGGTGTTAGGGTTAGACTTAGGGTTAGGTTTAGAGGTTTATAACTTTAGTATAGTGGCGGCGACATTGAGGGCTGCAGATTAGGGGTTAATAAGTGTAGATAGGTAGTGACGACGTTGGGGGCGGCAGATTAGGGGTTAATAATATTTAACTAGTGTTTGCTATGCGGGAGAACGGCGGTTTAGGGGATCATATGTTTATTATAGTGGCGGCGATGTCCGGAGCGGCAGATTAGGGGTAATAATTTTATTTTAGTGTTTGCAATGCGGGAGGGCCTCAGTTTAGGGGTTAATAGGTAGTTTATGGGTATTAGTGTACTTTTTAGCGCTTTAGTTATGAGTTTTATGTTACGACGTTGTAGCATAAAACCCATAACTACTGACTTTCAGTTTACGGTACGGATCTTGACGGTATTGGCTGTACCACTCACTTTTTGGCCTCCCAGGCAAACTCGTAATACCGGGGATGTAGACTTTTTGAAAGCTGCGGTAGTTACGTTGCATTCCGGGAAAAAAAGTGTGCGGTGCAGCTAAACCTGCAAGACTCGTAATACCAGCGGTAGTGAAAAAGAGCCTTAACGCTGCTTTTTCACTCATACCACAAAACTCGTAATCTAGCCAATAATTTTTAAAATAAGTTTAATTTACCATCATTTTAAGTGTTGCGCTAGAGCCCATTCCAAAATTCTGTGTAAAATTTAGCGCTTTTTAAGTTCTGAAGTAAACCATTAAAAAGAACTCATTAGCTTAACGCACCATTGGAATAGCGTTCAAGTGATATCTGACATGAATTTTACTATTTGTCCTCATAGAAGTCTATGGTGCCAATTAATAAAGCAGTCAAGCTGCTTATTTCGTGTGACCCTTCAGGCAATCAGGAGTTAAGATGCAGCGGCCATAAGACTGATGCTCCTTAAAGGGACAGTCTACACCAGATTTTTTATTGTTTAAAAAGATAGATAATTCCTTTATTACCCATTCCCCAGTTTTGCATAACCAACACTGTTATATTAATATACTTTTTGTCTCTGTTATTAACTTGTATCTAAGCATCTTCTGACAGCCCCCTGATCACATGACATTTTATATATTATCTATTGACTTTCATTTTAGCCAATTAGTGCAGTGTCTGCCACAAGCCACGGGCGTGCTCACAATGTTATCTATATGGCTCACATGAACTAGCTCCCCCCTGTTGTGAAAAGCAAATAAAAAAGCATAAGATAAGAGGCGGCCTTCAAGGGCTTAAAAATTATCATATGTATACTACATGTATTTGGGGGGAATTTCCCACATGGAAACTCTGACAAGACAAACGATAACAGTAAAGATTTAGTTCAGTATAAATGGAAGCAAATAATACAGTAGTAACTTATGAACTTCCAAAAATGAATGTTTGCGATTGTTTGTTTCTTATTTTCAGAGGATCCCATGGTATTCCAGGGCCTGTATGACCTTTAGCTCAAACAATTATACTTCATGACGTACTATTGATTCTAGTTTATGAAGGTCATTTCATGTGTGAGATAAAAACATAATTTATACTTACCTGATAAATTATTTTCTTTCCTGGCATGGAGAGTACACGAATCCATTCAATTACTAGTGGGAATTCAACTTCTGGCCACCAGGTGGAGGCAAAGAACACCCCAGCAAAGCTTCAAGTATCCTCGCCCTACCCACAATCCCCAGTCATTCAGCCAAGGAATTATAGAAAGAAAAGAAGACACAAAGGGTATAGAGGTGCCTGAGGTTTAGAAAAATTACAAAAAGCCATCTTAAAAATAAGGGTGAGACGTGGACTCTCCATGCCAGGAAAGAAAATTATTTATCAAGTAAGATAATTATTACTATTGGGAACCAATACCAAAGCTAGAGTCCACAGAATGGAAAGGAGGGATACACAAGACAGATGAACCTAAACAGAAGGCACCACCGCTTGAAGAACTTTCCTCCCAAAAGAGGCCTCAGCTGAGGCAAAAACATCAAATTTGGACAATTTGGAAAAAGTATGCAATGATGACCAAGTGGCCTCCTTGCAAATCTGTTCCATAGAACCATCATTTTTAAAGGCCCAAGAGAAAGCAACAGCCCTAGTGGAGTGAGCCACAATTTTCTCTGGAGGCTGCTGTCCAGTTGTCTCATAAGCCAATCGAATAACACTTCTCAACCAGAAGGTGAGAGTAGAAGAAGTGGCCTTCTGACCCCTCCATTTAACAAAAAAATAACAACAACAAAAAGAGCAGAAGATTGACGAAAAATGTTTTTAGCCTGTAAAAAGAACTTTAAAGCACGCACAACATCCATATTGTGCAACAACCGCTCATTCTTAGAAGAAGGATTAGGACAAAATGAAGGAATAACAATTTCTTAAATAATATTGAGTTCTGAAGAAACCACCTTAGGTAGAAATCCTAATTTAGTACGGAGAACTTCCTTATCCGAATGAAGAATAAGGAGAATTACACTGTAGCACCAAAATCTCTGAAACTCTACAGGCAGAGGAAATTTCCAGCAGAAACAAAACCTTCCAAGATAACTTGATATCAACAGAATGCATAGGCTCAAAAAGAAGCCTGTTGTAGAACCTTAAGAACAAGATTAAGACTCGAAGGAGGAGCAATTGACCTAAACACAGGCCTGATTCTAACCAAAGCCTGGAAAAAAGATTGAACATCTGGCAAAATTGCTAGACGCTTCTACAGAAGAATCGACAGAGCCGAAATCTGACCCTTTAGGGTACTGACTGATAAACATTTCTCCCTAGATCCGCACCAATGAAGGTATTTACGCCATACTTTATAATAAATCTTTTGAGTAAAAGGTTTACGAGCCTGAATCATAGTCTCAATAACCTTCACAGAAAAACCTCATCTGGACAAGACTAAGCGTTCAATCTCCAAGCAGTCAGCTTCAGAGAGACTAAGTTTGGATGGAGGAAGGGACCCTGAAGTAGAAGATCCTTCCTCAGAGGCAGTTTCCATGGGGGAAATGACAACATCCTCACTAGATCTGCAAACCAAGTACTGCTAGGCCATGCTGGAGCTATTAGAATCACTGAAGCCTGCTGCTGTTTGATACAAGCTATCACCCGAGGAAGGAGGGCAAGCGGAGGAAACATAAATCAGACCGAAATCCCATGGAACTGTCAGGGCGTCTACCAGGGCTGCTTTAGGATCTCTTGATTTTGTTCCGTATTTTGGAAGCTTGGTGTTTAGATGAGATGCCATAAGATCCAGCTCCGGAACTCCCCATTTGAGAGTTAACATTGAGAAAACTTCTGGATGGAGAGTCCATTCTCCTGGATGAAACGTGTGCCTGCTTAGATAATCCGCTTCCCAGTTGTCCACCCTTGGGAAATGAATGGCAGAGAGATTAAAATTGTGAGACTCTGCCCACTGAAGAATGCAAGTCCCCTCCTTCATAGTTAACAAGCTCCAAGTTCCTCCTTGGTGGTTGATATGCTCCACCGAAAAGATGTCCGATTGAAATCTGATAAACCAGACTAAACTCAGTTGAGGCCAAGCTGTTAGAGCATTGAAAATGTCTTAATTGATTGAGCATACATAACTGTAGAGGTCTCAGATGGAAGCGAGCAAAGGAATAATGTCCATGGATGCCACCATGACACCAATTACTTCCATGCATACAGCCACTGATGGATGAACAGAGGACTGAAGAGAACGACAGGCCTCCAGAAGCTTGACTTTTCTGACCTCCATCAAAAAAATCTTCATAGATACTGAGTCTATGATTGTCCCCAGAAAACCTACCCTGGTACTTGGTACCAAGGAACATTTGCCTAGATTCACCTTCTAGCCGTGAGAGCAGAGAATAGCTAACAGAGAATCTGTATGGGACCTTGCTAACTGAAAAGATGGTGCCTGGACCAAGATATAGTCCAGGTAAGGAGCCACCGCAATCCCTAGAGATCTGGCCACAGTCAAAAGAGCCTCTAGAACCTTTGTAAAGATTCGAGGAGCAGTGGCGAGGCCGAAAGGCAGGGATATAAATTGGAAATATTGATCCAAAAAAGCAAACCTCAGGAACCTGAAATGTTGCCTGTGGATAGGCACATGAAGTTACGCATCCTTTAGGTCTATGGTGGTCATAAACTGGCCCTCCTGAACTAGAGGGAGAATAGAACGAATAGTCTCCATTTTGAAGGACGGAACCTTGAGAAACTTGTTGAGTGACTTGAGGTCTAGAATGGGTTGAAAAGTTCCCTCCTTTTAGGGAACCACAAAAAGATTTGAATAAAATCCCTGACCCTGTTTTGCTAGAGGAGCTGGGATAGTTACTCCCATAGAGGACAAATGCCTTACACAGTTTAAGAAAGCCTCTCTCTTTACCTGGTTTACAGATAATCTTGATAATAGGAATCTGTCCCTGGGGGGACAAGACTTGAATCCTCTCCTGTATTCCTGGGAGACTACATCCACTGCCAAAGGATCTGGAATGTCGCAAACCTGCTGAAAGAAGGAAAGCCTGCCCCCTACCCAATCCAGAACTGGATCGGAGGCAGCCCCTTCATGCTGATTTAGAGACCTATTTATCATAGGTCTCTGTTGACCTGATCCGACAGTGCAGATCAGGACCGCAAGACCTCGCTGAATGCGGAGAGCAATACATTCTCCATATTCAGCATTGCACCAGCAGCTCACAAGAGCTGCTGGTGCAACGCCGCCCCCTGCAGACTCGCCAGCCAGCAGGGGGTGTCAATTGTCCCAATCGTACTCGATCGGGTTGAATTCCGGTGAATTCATGTCCGCCTCATCAGAGCAGGCGGACAGGGCTATGGAGCAGCGATCTCTAGACTGCTGCTTCATAACTGGTGTTTCTGGCGAGCCTGAAACACGGGCCCTCAAGCTCTGTACTGAGCTTGATAGATAGGCCTCTTAGCCTCAGCGGAAGGCTTTCTGGATTGCTTACCCTTGTTCCAGGGCTGGCTAACACTCCAAGAAGTCTTGGCTTGCTCAGATTTATAAGATAAGGAAGATCTCTATCCCTTAAAGTTATGAAAGGACCAAAAATAAGAAGTCTAACGACCCTTGGGTCTATTCTTCTTATCCTATGGTAAAAAACTTCCTTTCCACCAGTAACTGTGGAAATGATCTTTGCCAAACCAGGACCAAATAAAGTCTTACCCTTAAAAGATAGAGACAGAAGCTTGGATTTAGAAGTCACATCCGCAGACCAAGACTTTAACCAAAGGGCTCTGCGGGCTAGTATCGCAAAACTAGAAATCTTGGCTCCCAGCCTAACAACTTGCATACTGGCATCACAGATAAAAGTATTAGCCAGCTTTAGAGCCTTGATCCTATCCTGGATCTCCTAGATAGTAGTCTCCTCTGAAATTAGATCAGACAATGAGTCACACCAATAAGAGGCTGCACCAGCAACTGTCGCAATACTAGCAACTGGTTGCTACTGCAAACCCTGATGAAGAAACATCTTTCTTAAATAACCCTCCAGTTTCTTATCCATAGGGTCTCTAATAGAGGAACTATCCTCAAAGGAATAGTAGTTCTCTTGACTAAGGTAGATATAGCACCCTCTACTCTAGGAACAGTGCGCCACAGATCTCGCACTGAATCAGCCACAGGAAACATCTTTTTAAACACAGGAGACGGGTTAAAAGGAACACCGGCTTCTCCCATTCCTGAGATATAATGTCAGACATGCGATCTGGAACAGTAAAAACCTCCACAGATTTAGGTTTGTTATCAAAAACTCTATTCAGTTTATTAGCCCTTTTAGGAGCCTCTGCAACTGCTTCAGAGTCATCCAAAGTAGCTAAAACCTCCTTCAAAAGTAAACGGAGATGCTCCAGTTTAAATCTAAAATTGACCTCCTCAGAATCTACTGTACTAGGAACTGCAGATTCTGTATCAGAGATCTCGCCCTCAGAAGCTGCAGGGGAATGATCCTCGCTAGATAACTGAAAAAGACTAACCAAATCAGTATTGGCGGAATCAGAACCCATAGAAATGTTCTTAGATTTCCTCTTTATTTTACCAGAACTAGGTAAAGCACTTATGGCTGCAGAAACTGCAGAAGTCAACTGTGCAGCAAAATCTTTAGTCAAACAAACACTCCCATAGACTGACTGAGTGGAACTGCAGGGCACTGCGTGTGAATCTGTCAAAGACTGGGACATGTTAGCAGAAGGCTGAGACAACCTCTGAACAGCATTATCCTGAGAAAAAAGGGCTCAGATAAGGAATCTTTATCCTTAGATAATAAAACCTTATTAAGGCAAGGGGAACAAAATTGCACAGGAGGTATAACCTGGGCATCTGCACAATAAAGACATTTATCAAGTGACAGAGAAAGCTTGTTCTTTGCCTCCACCTGGTGGCCAGGAGTTGAATTTCCACTAGTAATTGAATGGATTTGTGGACTAGAAAGAAATAGGCTGCTTTTTGTGGTTCAACTCAACAAGTTAATCTATATCATGCATTTAAACACATTAATTTGTATTTTTTGTGGAATATGGATAGAAAAAATGAAACACTGTAAAGTCAACTGAATTATGTGGTACACAATCTGAGGTCAGTCCTCTCACCCTAACAATGAGAGGCATTCTCACACAATGTCAAGGAGCAGAATTAGGTTTTTAAATGTTTTCTAGTGAAGAAGAGAGACCCTGTCTTATGACCCTATGAGATCAGAGGTTAGAATAAAATTACATTCAGTGTTAGTGGGGTATTCCAGATTCTCAACATGTTTTCCCTTAGTATATGACATCTTCATAAGAAAACCAATCAACAAGTACACATTTCCTAATGTGTTGCTTGATTGACCAAGGTAACTATTAGTTATGACCAGAATCGACTTTTTAATCCTTGCCCATCATACAAGAGCACCAAGGTATATTGATACTAACTTACTTGTTTGTTAAAGCTGCACAATCATGTAATCTTAATAAATCACAATCCAAAAAGAATGATTATGAATTGTCTTATTAAAATCAATTGTCTCTTTCATAAAATCTTTTTCTGCTAGATTACACCCAGGGAAACCCCTAATGAACCTGTTTCAGAGAAGATTAGCATAGAAATTTTGGAAAGTCAGATAAGAATTACAAAAATATCTATGTGAGCATAATACACAGAGCTCAAAAATAACTAACCAGAGTATGAGTGGAGAAACGTTTTTTTCTATTTTCCATTATTTAATTTTCTTATACCATTACCAATTACTTCTTAATAATTAACGGCTAGATTACGAGTTGTGCGGTATGAGTGAAAAAGCAGCGTTAAGGCTCTTTTTCACTACCGCTGGTATTATGAGTTTTGCAGGTTTAGGGGCACCGCACACTTTTTTGGCCGTAGCGCAACCGTAACTACCGCAGCTTTTAAAAAGTAATTTTTCAATGGGCCTTCCTTTGCGCTGGTATTACGAGTCTGCCTGTCCAGCCAAAAAGTGAGCGATACAGCCTAAAATTACAAGATTCCTACCGTAAACTGAAAGTCAGTAGTTATGAGTTTTACGCTACAAAGCCGTAACATAAAACACCCATAAACTACCTATTAACTCCTAAACCAAGGCCCTCCCGCATCGCAAATAATAAAATAAAATTATTAACCCCTAATCTGCCGCTCCGGACACCGCTGCCACTATAATAAACATATTAACACCTAAACTGCTGCACTCCCGCATCGCAAACACTAGTTAAATATTATTAACCCCTAATCTGCCGCCCCCAACCTCGCCGCCACCTACATTACACTTATTAACCCCTAATCTGCCGCCCCCAATGTCGCCGCCACTATACTAAAGTTATTAACCCCTAACCCTAAGTCTAACCCTAACCCTCACTAACTTTAATGTAATTAAAATAAATCTAAACAAATAATAATAAATAATATTACTATCATTTAAAACTAAATACTTACCTATAAAATAAACCCTAAGATAGCCACAATATTACTAATAGTTACATTGTATCTATCTTAGGTTTTATTTTTATTTCACAGCTAAGTTTGTATTTATTTTAACTAGGTAGAATATTTAGTAAATAGTTATTAACTAGTTACTAACTACCTAGCTAAAATAAATACAAAATTACCTGTAAAATAAAACCTAACCTGTCTTACACTAACACCTAACCTTACACTACAATTAAATAAATTACATAAATTAAATACAATTAACTAAATTACAAAAAAACAAACACCTAATTACACAAAAAAAATTTTTATAAGATATTTAAACTAATTACACCTAATCTAATAGCCCTATAAAAAAAGCACCCCAAAATAAAAAAATAAAAAACCCTAGCCTAAACTAAACTACCAATAGCCCTTAAAAGGGTTTTTTGCAGGGCATTGCACCAAATAAATCAGCTCTTTTACCTGTAAAAAAAGAATACAAACAACCCCCCAGCAGTAAAACCCACCACCCATACAACCAACCCCCCAAATAAAATCCTAACTAAAAAACCTAAGCTCCCCATTGCCCTGAAAACGGCATTTGGATGGGCATTGCCCTTAAAAAGGCATTTAGCTCTTTTTCCGCCCAAACCCTAATCTAAAAATAAAACCCACCTAATAAACACTTAAAAAAACCTAACACTAACCCCCGAAGATCCAGTTTTTGAAGACCAGACATCCATCCTCAATGAAGCCGCCAGAAGTCCTCAACAAAGCGGCAGAAGTCTTCATCCAACTCGGCAGAAGTCTTCATCCAACCGGGCAGAAGTCTTCATCCAGATGGCATCTTCTATCTTCATCCATCCGGCGCGGAGCGGGTCCATCTTCAAGACATCCGGCGTGGAGCATCCTCTTCAATCGACGTCTTCTTGAACAATGAATTCTCCTTTAAATGACGTCATCCAAGATGGCATCCCTTGAATTCCGATTGGCTGATAGAATTCTATCAGCCAATCGGAATTAAAGGTGAAAAAATCCTATGGGCGGATGCAATCAGCCAATAGGATTGAGCTTGCATTCTATTGGCTGATTGAAACAGCCAATAGAATGAGAGCTCAATCCTATTGACTGATTGCATCAGCCAATAGGATTGAAGCTCGATCCCAATTGGCTGATTGCATCAGCCAATAGGATTTTTTCACCTTTAATTCTGATTGTCTGATAGAATTCTATCAGCCAATCGGAATTCAAGGGACGACATCTTGGATGACGTCATTTAAAGGAGAATTCATTGTTCAAGAAGACGTCGATTGAAGAGGATGCTCCGCGCCGGATGTATTGAAGATGGACCCGCTCCGCGCCGGATGGATGAAGATAGAAGATGCCGTCTGGATGAAGACTTCTGCCCGGTTGTATGAAGACTTCTGCCTGGTTGGATGAAGACTTCTGCTGCTTTGTTGAGGACTTCTGCTGGCTTTGTTGAGGATGGATGTGGGGTCTTCAAAAACTGTAAGTGGATCTTCGGGGTCTAGTCTTAGGTTTTTTTAAGGGTTTATTGGGTGGGTTTTATTTTTAGATTAGGGTTTGGGCGGAAAAAGAGCTAAATGCCCTTTTAAGGGCAATGCCCATCCAAATGCCCTTATCAGGGAATTGGGGATCTTAGGTTTTTTAGTTAGGATTTTATTTGGGGGGTTGGTTGTGTGGGTGGTGGGTTTTACTGTTGGGGGGTTGTTTGCATTTTTTTTTTTACATGTAAAAGAGCTGATTTCTTTGGGGCAATGCCCTGCAAAAGGCCCTTTTACGGGCTATTGGTAGTTTAGTTTAGGCTAGGTTTTTTTTTTTTTGGTTTTTTTTTTGATAAGGCTATTAGATTAGGTGTAATTAGTTTAAATATCTGTTAATTTATTTTTTTATTTTGTGTAATTTAGTTGTTTTTTTTTTGTAATTTAGTTAATTGTATTTAATTTATGTAATTTATTTAATTGTAGTATAAGGTTAGGATTTAGTGTGAGACAGGTTAGGTTTTATTTTACAGGTAAATTTGTATTTATTTTAGCTAGGTAGTTAGTAAATAGTTAATAACTATTTACTAACTATTCTACCTAGTTAAAATAAATACAAAGTTGCCTGTAAAATATAACTATTAGTTATATTGTAGCTATCTTAGGGTTTATTTTACAGGTAAATATTTAGTTTTAAATAGGAATTATTTAGTTATTAAAGGGACACTGAACCCAAATCTTTCGTGATTCAGATAGAGCATGCAATTTTAAGCAACTTTCTAATTTACTCCTATTATCAAATTATCTTCATTCTCTTGGTATCTTTATTTGAAATGCAAGAATGTAAGTTTAGATGCCAGCCTATTTTTGGTGAACAAACTGTGTTGTTCTTGCTGATTGGTGGATAAATTCACCCACTAATAAACAAGTGCGTTCCATGGTTCTGAACCAAAATAATAGCTTAGATGCCTTCTTTTTGAAATAAAGAAAGCAAGAGAACAAAGAAAAATTGACAATAGGAGTAAATTATAAAGTTGCTTAAATTTACATGCTCTATCTGAATCACGAAAGAACAAATTTGGGTTCAGTGTCCCTTTAAGAGTAGGTTTTATTTAGATTTATTTTAATTACATTAAAGTTAGTGGGTTTTAGGGTTAGGGTTAGGTGTAGTGGTTAATAAATTTAGTATAGTGGACGTTGGGGGCGGCAGATTATGGGTTAATAAGTGTAGATAGGTTGCGGCGACATTGGGGGTGGGAGATTAGGGGTTAATAACATTATGTAGGTATTGGCGATGTTGGGGACAGCAGATTAGGGGTTAATAAGTATAATGTAGGTGTCGGCGATGTCGGGGCGGCAGATTAGGGGTTAATAAGTATAATGTAGGTGTTGGCGATGTCGGGGGCAGCAGATTAGGGGTTAATAAGTGTAAGATTAGGGGTGTTTAGACTCGGGGTTCATGTTAGGGTGTTAGGTGTAAACATAAATTTTCTTTCCCCATAGGAATCAATAGGGCTGTGTTACGGAGCTTTACGCTCCTTTATTGCAGGTGTCAGACTTTTTTTCAGCCGCGCTCTCCCCATTGATGTCTATGGGGAAATCGTGCACGAGCACGTAAAACCAGCTTACCGCAGCTCACCGCAGCGCTGATATTGGAGTGCGCTATGGAGCTCAATTTTGCTCTACTCTCACTTCTTGCCTACTAACGCCGGGTTTTTGTAAACCTGTAATACCAGCGCTGTAGGTAAGTGAGCGCACTGCTCATAACGCAAAACTCGTAATCTAGCCATAATTTTGTTATTGTAGTGTTGTTTATGTCAAATTTTTAAACTGTTTATATACACTGTAACTGTGTTTGCATCTTGTTGCTTTGTACCACGTACTATTTTCAATAAAACTGGATTAAAAAAAATAAAAAAAATGGAAAGGCCATATTATAGACACCTATGCTGCATAACATACTATTCCCATGACATGGGGCTCCATGTACGATGCAGCGAAAGCTGCTCCGGAGCCTTTGCGGGGCAGGTTCGCATATGCGAGCCTGCTTCCTGCAACGTAAGAAGCAGCGGTCATTAGACCGCTGCTTCCTACACCCTACGCCACATCTTAGGTGGCGAAGCAAAATCACAGAGAGCACGCTCGCTCTCGGTGATTGACAGCCCCTTAAGTCACGGGATTGGTCGCGCGATTGAAGGGGCGGGCATTACACACTCCGATGAGTGTGTAATGATACATACGGGCAAGCGGATCAATAGATCTGTTGCCCGTGTGTAGCGAAGGCGGGCGGACAGCGTCGCGAGTTAGGAAGCTGTCCACCCGCCATTTAGTACATGGCGCCCACGGTATGGAGATTAGTGCATATTAGAGCATATTATTTTATTTATTTTTAAATACAATTGGAAAGTCTACCCTATTTGTACAAACGTAATTAAACTATTTAATCAAGTCTACCATTGGAACAACTTTTGAAATGTTTAATAAACCCAAACCACTTCAGTAGTTGTGGATCTTTACAAAATGTATCATATCAATACATGACAACCATTTTAAAACTATATTGTGATAATATATAACTTTCAAAAGTAATTCTTGTCAGGTAGTTAAATTATGAACTGAGAATTTAAATGTAATTAACATTTTTAATTCAAATAGTCCCTACTTCACAAGTTATTGCTGCAAAGAATTAATTAACAGTATGAGAGTGATTCATAAGTACAATTTGAGATACTACTCTGCACATATCAGAATTTTGACTTTGTTATTTCTCCACCGCTCACAAATAACTCATAAATCCTATTATTTATTTCATGATGATACCATTAATTATTAGAAGCCAAAAGGATATTTATATTCTTATAGTCAGTCACAATATTTTCTGATGTTTAAACCTGGCACACTGGCCATAATTGACTTGGATTCTCTTGGTTTAAGTGGACATAAAACCCCAAATTCTTCTTTTCGGATATGATTTTTTAGATAAAAGTTCTCAATTTGCTTCTATTATCTAATTTTCTTTGTGCTCATGGTATTATTTGTTCAAAATATTCATAGATAGGTAGTGTAAAGGAGTCTGGTGCACTACAAGGCAGAAAACATTGTTGTCACCTAATGTTCTTGCAAATATAACCTTGTTAAAAGTATTCTTGCTGCCATATTGAACTCCAGATATGTGCACGCTCCTAAACCTAACTTCCTGCTTTTCAACCAAAGATACCAAATGAATAAAGGAAATTTGATATTAGCAATAATTTAGAAAGTATATTAAATTGATTGGCTGCCAGGCAATGCAGCAGCTAGGCTCAGCAATCTCCTCCTCTTCTCTCCTCTATATAGAAAGATTGCACATGATGTTTGAGGGAAATTACACTATGAATGGGGGAAATACCAGCAAACAATAGTCATTATAAGAGTTTACAGGGCCAGAAATATGAGCAAATATGTGGCTTACAAAGCCAGGCCTGATGTCAGTTTATGGATGACAGTCTGGTGTGAATATGTGGCTGATAGAGGGGCTGATCTGGGGTCTGAAGGAGGTATATAGATGACAGGATATTAAGAGATAGGGGTGTAAAATTATGTGGGTATATGGAAGAAATCAGGTTGATGGACCTTATAGTTTTTTCTATGGTCTGATGTGGGTATGAGGCTTACAGAGAGACTTAAAAGGTGCTGCCCTGTTGGAATTATCTTTAACCTCTTAAGGACATATGACGGAATTTTCCGTCATAAAACAATTGAGCAAACTGTAAGCTGTGTCCTTAAAGGGTTAAAAAGGGGCAGTCCCTGCGAGTAGCAAGATGACTCCTATTGAAATTTATGGAGCTCTCTGGAAAAGGGAAACTTCACTGTGTAAGGCAAAGTTAGCAGTGAGTGAGGGGTGCACATATAAATGATATCCTGCAGCCAACATAAATCACATTACACTGCTTTCTGCGTATAGCATCTTACAGATAACTATTTTTTCATATGCACGTGTTTGTCTATTAGGGTATGAAGTATTTTGTCACAACCTCACTACCTTTTCATTTGTGTGAACAAACAGTGAGAACTGTAAGGTGGAAATGTTTAGAGAATTATGCTGGGATTTGAGCCTGGAATCAACCCCATAGTTAAATATAAGCAACAGCATAATAATAAAAGCATCAGAACATTTTCATTTTATCCCTCTTTTTAGGACCATCAAATACAGTAGAACTGCATAATTAACAAGTGCATAATAACACTTACTATAAATTTCAAATAAGCAGTAGATTTTGCTCTTACAAATTTATTTTTCCCCATTTGCCGGCCCCCTGTATTATCATCCAATCACAGAATAGTGTACGTATACACTGTGAACTTGTGCACATGCTCAGTAGGATTTGATTTATTTATTTTTTTAAATTTGAGCTTTATTAATTTCTTATCTTATTTCTAGTTTTATTTATTTATTTACTTTTCTAACTTTGTGATACCCTTGGGGTTTTATTAAAGGGACCTACCAACAAAATAATAACAATAATAACTAATTTTTTTAGAGCATGTTATTATTGCACAAATGATCAATGGTAATTATGGACTCAGCGTACAAAGCAGTGGCTGTTGCTTTTGAACACTTGTGGGGCTGAGCCTGCTTCCCGCAATGTAAGAAGCAGCAGTCATCTGCTCTTGTTCTAAGTCCTAATGCAGTAAACTGTATGAATGATGCCCATTTGCCAAAGTAGGAAACCTTATCCATCCACCCTTTTGAAAATATATTTATCCCTTACAAATGAAGTAAAAAATTAGGTGATATCATGCTCTGTTGTCACAATGAACTGTTGCTACTGAGCAGCACAAGGCTACATACCTACCAACCTACCAACATGTGTTGCTGGGGATAAGGAACTCTGGTGATGGGCCCCCATCAACCTCCTTTTTGTGGGTGGAGCTGTGTTGGGGGGATGGGTGGGATCATAGGTGGTTAGTGGATGGGATTGTGGGTGTCTTTGGGTGGTAAGTGGGTGTGTCTGCGCAGTTTATGGGTGTTCTGTGGGTGTGGCTAAAGGAAATTCTGCTAATAGGGACATATGACTGTCTCAGAGAGACAGAGCTCAGAAGCAAGGAACGGTCTCTCATATAGGGACAGTTGGGAGGTCTGTTTTGAACCATTCAGGAAATTCATAGCCATGAAGCTTCCAATCAATGACTGTCTCCTGTTTAGGGCTGGTCTGCAAATGCACTTTGTGCCAGATATTAAATATATGATTAACCCTTTTGAGGGGTAAAACCACAAGCATTCGTGCAATATTAAAATGCTTATATATATATATATATTTTATATATATTTTTTTTTCTTTGTATAATTGTACACTTTGGGGCCGAATGATCAATGTGCGGGAGGACATGATTCACTGTAGCGGATCATGTCTGCCGCACATCGATAAATGCCGACAACATACAATGTCGGCATTTATCATTGCACAAGCAGTTAACTAGAAATGCTTGTGCAATGCCGCCTGCACATTCAATCGGCCACTAGCAGAGGGTGTCAATCCACCCGATCGTATGCGATCGGGTGGATTGCTGTCTGCCGCCTCAGAGGTAGGCAGACGAGTTAAGGAGCAGAAGTCTTAAGACCGCTGCTTCTTAACTCCTCTTTCCCGAGCCTTCACAGCTGCATACAGCTCCATACAGAGCTCGATGAATCGGCCCCTATGGCCTAGATAAGAAGTGAAGCACAATTCACAGCACACACTGCGTTATCTTGCACTGAGTCCCATACTAAGAATAATGCGCAGTCTGGTACAGGTACAAAAGCCTTTATCTAAATTGTTTGGGACTGGAAAAGGTTTGGATTTACATGTCATTATACAGATTATACATAGTACCTAACGGTGGTTTTATATCATTGTAATACTTTTGTATACACAGTATCATCAGAAAGTACTGTAATCATAAAGGTAATAGTAGTTCTTTTAAATAAATAGCGTTTTGCATTTTAGAACACAAAAACCAAACCAAAGACACATGCAGAGAAGATTGTAATTTCCTGCCTAGGAAAATTGATAGTTTCAAATAATTTTATTTAAAAAAAAAATGTTAATGATAAAGTCTGGATTTGGGAATAATGCTGGATTCTGGAATTCCAGATTTAGGGATGGTAAAAAAGGTTATCCAGAGAATCTTAACACGGCTGCAATTATTTTTGCACTCCACTTGTGATCTAGCCTTATATGTCACTAAAAATCTTTCAAGATTGAGATTTTGGTTAAAATCTATATATATATAAAAGAAGTCCTGACTGACTGATCAACAATCAAAATAAAGAAACACGTGTTTACCAGTTCCCCAAAAAACACTTAAGGGGGGTCAAAAGGGGGGGGGGCTGATTTATGAGAATACTATATCTCAAAAACAAATGATTTTACTGACGTGAGAATAGGTATTTAGATTCTCCTTGAAAATAAACACGTGTTTTACGTCAAAAGGGGGGGGGGCTGATTTATGAGGATACCTATATCTCAGAAACTGAAAATGTAACAGACGTGGAAAATGGTATTTAGATTCTCCTTGAAATATAAAGAAGCACATGTTTTACCATTTCCCCAAAATCCACTTAAAGGGACATTAAACCCAAACATTTTCTTTCATGATTCAGACAGAGAATACAATTGTAAACAACATTCCAATTCACGTCTATTATCTAATTTGCTTCATTCTTTAGATATGCTTTGTTAAAGAAATAGCAATGCACATGGGTGAGCCAATCACATGAGGCAAATATGTGCAGCCACCAATAAGAAGCTACTGAGCCTATCAAGATATGCTTTTCAGGAAGAAATATCAAGAGAATTAAGCAAAACAGATAACAGAAGTAATTTAGAAAATTGTTTAAAATGGTATTCTCTATCTGAATCATGAAAGAAAAAAATTGGGTTTAATGTCCCTTTAAGGGGAGTCAAAAGAGGGGGGCTGATTTATGAGGATACCTATATCTCAAAAACAGACTATATTACAGTCATGAAAATTGGTATTTAGATTCTCCTGGAAAAATAAAGAAACACATGTTTTACCATTTCCCAAACATCCACTTAAGGGGGGGGGGGTCAAAAGGGGAGGTGATTTATGAGGATACCTATAGCTCAAAAACCAAAGATGTTACAGATATGAAAATTGGTATTTAGATTACGAGAAACACTGAGAATTAAGAAAAATTCAAGAAGTTCATGTCAGCAAGTGTGTAACGAACGGACACACACGTGAGGGCACATGTCGTTGCGAGTGGTCGGGTTTTTCGCTATTTTTTAAAAATCACAAAATCCACATGAGCGAAGCCGCAGGCAACAGCTAATATACATATATATATATATATAGAATTGATTACTGTGTTATTTTTAGATATTTACACCTTTAACCCTAATTCTGTTTTAACATCAGACCGGTTAAGAAACATTGGGTGAATTAATTCATATTTTCAAATGATTAAAGTCAGCCACACAAGATCAGTGAGAAACACTAATAAATAATGACAGAAAATTAAAAAAGGCTTATATTTACTAAGATGGTATGGTAGCTTATTTTACATCAAGAAAATAAACAAATGTAATAAAATATATTAAAGGGAAATTCTAAACCAAAAATCAATTTGTATCACTTTCTATTGTGCATTCAAAAACATGGAAGGTCTATATCAAAGAACGAAAAGAAGAACTCCGCTTGCTCAGCTGAATTTTCATTCTCCATCAGTTTAGTGCTCCAGCTTAATCCGATATGAATGTTAGTGTGGGTCCCTTATAGAGATCTATTATCTGAGGGAAAGAACGCACCTGTGCTGTCCGACATGAATATATCGTAATCGTAGTACACATATTTTACTCAGGGCAGGTGCATGTTGGCACCAAAATCTAAAACACCCCCTATGCTCCCCTCTGTGCCAGGCCACCTTAAAGGGACATAATACTCATATGCTAAATCACTTGAAAGTGATGCAGCATAACTGTAAAAAACTGACAGGAAAATATCACCTGAGCATCTCTATGTAAAAAAGGAAGCTATTTTACCTCAAACTTTCATCAGCTCAAAAGAGTAAATGCTCTGGTAACTATTATACTTCAACTGTTGTCCAGTTTGAAAAAAAAAAAAAACAATCAACATCAGCAGTGCTAAGGTAAAGCTTTGCCTTTGCTGTGGTCTCATGAGATTTCATAGAACTTAGTTAAACTGAATAGGAAAATAACATGACAAGCATCCTGATTGTCTGCTTAACCCTTTCACCCAAACAGACGTACGCATATGTCTTGCAGTACTTTGCCTATCGTACTGCAAGACGTATATTTACATCTTCGCTTCTGAAAGTTCCAGCAGTCTCAGCTGTTAAGTTACAGCCGAGAGCTGGAGTTCCTGAAGCTCCAGGCATCTGCCACATATGGAACTGGAGCACGATCGGCACTCCGGTTCCATATGAGGGCATATGCATGATCGTTACAGACGGTGATACTGTGTGTGTCACCGTCTGTAATGATCGTCTTTTGGTGCCGGCTGGATGTGTGGGCGGGAGGCGGGCGGCGGGTGGGCGGTTCAGCTGTGAAGGGCGAAAGGGAAGGAAGTGGGAAGGCCCTACGCTACAGAAAAAAAACAAAGGCACAGGGAGGGATGAGGCCGCTACACAACAGAAAAAAGGACCTAATTAACCCCTTCACTGCTGGGAATAATAGAAGTGTGGTGTACAGCTGCAATTAGCGGCCTTCTAATTACCAAAAATGCAATGGCAAAGCCATATATTTCTGCTATTTCTGAACAAAGGGGATCCCAAAGAAACGTTTACAACCTTTTTCGCCATGATTGCACAAGCAGTATGTAAATAATTTAATTGAGAAACCCAAAGTTTGTAAAAAAAAAATATTTTTTTTTTATTTGATCGCATTTGGCGGTAGAATGGTGCCATGAAATATACCAAAATGGGCCTAGATCAATACCTTGGGTTTTCTACTTAAATATATATATATATAGTTTTGACAGGTAAATAAAAAAAAAACAAGGCTTCATTGCTGTTTAAATGGAGTTATAGCAAAAATGCTAAATTCTCCAGTATTTTGGGTAAGTTTTTCTCTGAAAGTCCCGGTAGTGAAGGGGTTAAAGTCTCTTTACAGTGGGGTATGAATACTTAGGAAATTTGAGGTAAAATATCTTCCTTTTTTACATAGAGATGTTCAGGTGATATTTTCTTGTCAGCTTTTTACAGCTATGCTGCACCACTTTCAAGTGCTTCAACATTTGGGTATCATGTCCCTTTAACTAAGATGGTTGCTGACAGTGAAATAACAGCACTGTTGTTAAAGCATTGGGAAAGCGGCGACCTTAATAAAGATGGCTGCCGTGCATGTGCAGTGCTGTTATTTAAGGTAGCCAGCTGGTATTTAAAATAGGAACATGCCTACTCCGGCTTGATCACACTGCCATGCAACCAATAGGCACATGCCTACTCTGCCTTATTATAAATCCAACCCTGATTATACTATCGTGCATCCAATATGTATTAAACATAGATACAGAAAGAGAAGCCCACTCTTAGGAACAAACACCATCTTAATAACTTGTTAGCTTCTTCTATGGCAATTTACAGCCTGGGTGCAGCTTCTTTTAGCCCAATAATGCTTTTCACAGGCCCAATAAAAGGCCGAAACGATCGTCTGGGGTTGCCACATTCCTTGTTCCGAGAGGGATTGCCTTGTATTTTGGGACTGTACTGACCTTACTTGTCAAGATCAGACTGATATTCTTTGGGAAAGATTTTCTTTGTGTAAAGCATCTTTGGGCTAAAAGAAGCTGCACCCAGGTGGTAAATCGCATAGAACAAGTTATTGAGTTGGTGTTCGTTCCTGATAGCGCACTTCTCTTTCTGTATATATATTAAACATTGACTTGCAATACCAGAAGAACAATGCAAGCAGTATGGTTTGTGCTCCAGAAATATTAACATACTACTTGCATTTTTGAGCCCCACTTGTAATCTGTCCCATAGTAATCTCAGATTAGTAAAGCAAAAATCGCATACTCTAACGATTTATAGCATATCATTTTTACATTAGAATATTCATTTAATGATTATAGACAAAGTGTAAGAAAAAAATAAACTGCATATAATAACGGGAGGGGACTGTGTGTAAATCTTTGAGTTAATGAGAGTGTAGGAGTTTTAGAGTGTGTGGGAATGTGATGGTGTGTAAAACTGCGTGGGAGAAAATACACGTGAGTTTGTGACAGGATGTAGTGGTGCAGATGAGCTTTATGTGACAGTAAATGTATAACAAGGTTTTATCTAACTCCAAACACTAAGTAAAATATCTATAATTCTGCACCCACTAGCATATAAATTTTCTGTCTATATCTATCTAATCTATCTATCTATCTAGTTATCTAGCATCTATCTATCTATCTATCTATCTATCTAGTTATCTAGCATCTATCTATCTATCTATCTATCTATCTGTCTATCATCTATCTATCTAATCTATCTATCTATCTATCTATCTAGTTATCTAGCATCTATCTATCTATCTATCTATCTATCTATCTATCATCTATCTATCTAATCTATCTATCTAGTTATCTAGCATCTATCTATCTATCTATCTATCTAACATCTATCTATCTAATCTATCTATCTATCTAGTTATCTAGCATGTATCTATCATCTATCTACCTATCTACCTTTGCATACTTCTTTCATTCTTTTTTTCATTCTTTCTTAATTCCTTCCTTTCCATCTATCTATATCTGATCTATCTATATTTAATCTACCTACCTATCTCCCAATTTATTAACAAAATCCTAGCCGTCTGACAGAACGTTTATTCACAGAGATACAATATATACTTTAAAAAAAATGTGTAGGATGATTCTTAGTTAAATCAAGAAGGAAAAGGTTAAACACGTGGTGCTAATCCTGAGAATTTAGGCAAGAGGATTGCTACTCTGGAACAACAAATCCACAACAAATGCCCAAGGCTTGTTAATAAACCCAACATCTCCAGGGGAGAATCACATAATATTAAAAGGCATCTATCAACCACCTCAACAGAGACAGAAGAAACAAGATCAGATAGAAAGTGAACCACAATTAAGAATGGGGTGTCAGCTCAGGTTAGGATCACTACAATAGATTTATAATCATCCTTATACTGAAGGGTAAGTGGTATTGTCAAGATTTATGCTGCCCTAGGACCTTCACTTCTGTCACCCATTATTTAGTTCAGTCTCTGCTCACTTCATCATACTATAGCTAAATGTAATTGTATTGATATAGACAGTGAGATATATGGTACATAGATAGATAGATAGATAGATAG
Source organism: Bombina bombina (assembly GCF_027579735.1). Taxonomy (NCBI): domain Eukaryota; kingdom Metazoa; phylum Chordata; class Amphibia; order Anura; family Bombinatoridae; genus Bombina; species Bombina bombina. Next base: position 551,568,480 of record NC_069501.1, on the reverse strand, counting down.
ATAGATGGATATAGACATGTTGTCAATATTATACCTTTTATCCTTGGCAACAATACTCAATAAATCTTTCTGCCTGACAAGGGGTTAATCCTAGCAAATATGTCTCAATCCCCAGTACCATTTCACAATGACTTCATAACCCATTTAACCTTTGTGATGGCTAAAGGGAATGTAAACCATAAGATGGTATGCAGTAGATGTCACCTAAATACAGTGTGACTGTAATCTAAACTGAATTAACCCCTTTATTTCCTGAAGCTGCTGCAATGTATGATCACTGTGAGCATTTGGACCTATTTAATGTTGGGCTGACTGCTTGGTTAAAGTACAGTTTACTTTGCTCAAGCACATACAAGGTTAAGTGTGGTTAGAGCAGGTAGCTTAGCACCTCAATGGAAAAGAAGCTTAAAAAGCAACAGCAATGATCATCCTGGAGAAGAGGGGGAGGCAGGTACCAGAGAGGGCTTCTCCTGCTGCAGATGTGCAGATGTGTTGCTAGGATACCGGCAGAAGAGGCAGCGGTGTAAAAGACAGAGAAGGGAGACATGGGATAAAAAGAGAGGGGGGAGTTCTAAGGGTGGTTAGGAGAGCATAAGATAGTGAGAAATAAGAATATAAAAGCAAGTGAGGTTAGGGAGACACAGAGCAGAACAGAGTGTATTACAAATATGGATAATGAGTAAAAACAAAAAAGAAAAGGGTGAAAATGTAAGGAGTAACTACACAGAATAGTTATAGAGAAGAAGAAGAAATGACAATGAAAGTAATTGTAAAGCAGAAGGCATAAAAGGAAGAGAGAGATGAAGAAAAACTATGGGGGGGCATAAGGTATAAAAATATAAGGACAGTTAGATTATTTGCAAAAGGTAAAAGTAAAATGAGGGTGATGAGAATAAGAATTCAGACACTGAATAGGGAAGACAAAATAAAGCATAGAGAGTGTGGGAGAGACAATTTATTCCACCCTATACTGATTCCGAGTTTCATTCCTATCTATTTTAATTACTTCACATCCTGTTACTCCTCTTTCTCTATAATTGGTTTCTGCCGATTCCATGGCATGTTCATGATTTAAAATGACCACCATAATGTAATGAGCAGGTAGAGCAAGGAAGGGTATCCCTCTCTCAGTCAAAGAAAGAGGGAGGGGGAGAGAGAAGGAGAGAACCGAAAGAGAGATAGAGAGAGAGAAAGAAAGAAGCAGATAAAGGAGAAGGGAGAGGCAGAAAAGAGGGGAAAGCACATAAGAAAAAGAAGAGAAGATTAAATAATGAAGAAAAACAGAGAGAGGTAGAAAGAAAAAGAGAGCTAGGGTCAGATAGAAAATAACTAAGAAGAACACTGAGAGAAGGAAGAGAGAGAAAGGAGTAAAAAGTAACAAAAGAGATCAGAAAAGAACAGAGAGAAAGTATAAAAAAGAAAAAGACATTTAAATGTGTTGTAACTGGTTTGACCACTTAGCAATTGGTTCTAGTTTCATGTGTAAGATTTCATCTATTGGGGAACTTAAAGGGACAGTCTACACAAAAATTGTTATTGTTTAAAAAGATAGATAATGCCTTTACTGCCCATTCCCCAGCTTTGCACAGCCAACATTGTTATATTAATATACTTTATAACATTTAAACCTCTAAATGTCTGCCTGTTTATTGACAACCTCTTAATCACGACTTTGTATTTGCTTTTCACAACAGGAGACAGATAGTTCATGTGGGCCATATAGATCAAATCAGCTAGATTACGAGTTTTCAGCACTATAGGGAAATTAACGAGCGCCACAAAAGAGTCATTAATTCACCTCCCTATAGCGCTGCTATTACAGGTTTTTAATAACCCGGCTTGCGTGGGCGATATGGTTGCGTTGAGCTCCATACAAGTGTTTTGACGTGCTTGTGCACGATTTCCCCATAGACATCAATGGGGAGAGCCGGCAAAAGAAAAGCCTAACACCTGTGATCGCGGAAAAAAAAGCTCCGTAACGCAGCACCTTTGATGTCTATGGGGAAGGAAGAAGTTATGTTTAAACCTAACACCCTAACATAAAAACCACGTCTAAACACCCCTAATCTGCCACCCCGAAATCGCTGCAACCTACATAATGTTATTAATCCCTAATCTTCTACCCCTAACATCGTCGCCACCTAAATAAAACTATTAACCCCTAATCTGCTGCTCCCGATATCACCGCCACCTAAATACACTTATTAACCCCTAATCTGCTGCCCCTAACATCACCACGACCTAAATACACTTATTAAACCCTAATCTGCCGCTCCCGATATCGCCGCCACCTACATTACAGTTATTAAACCCTAATCTGCCGCCCCCAATGTCACCACTATACTAAATTTATTAACCCCTAAACCTCTGGCCTCCCACATCACTAACACTAAATAAATATATTAACCCCTAAACCTAACCCTAACGTAACCCTAACCCTAAGCATAACGCTAACCCTAACGTAATCATAAACCTAAGTCTAACCCTAACCCCCCTAACTTAAATATAATTAAAATAAATCTAAATTTAACTTACAATTATTACCTAAATAATTCCGATTTAAAACTAAATACTTACCTGTAAAAAAAAAACTAAGCTAGCTACAATATAACTAATAGTTATATTGTAGCTAGCTTAGGTTTTATTTTTATGTCACAGGTAAATTTGTATTTATTTTAACTAGGTAGACTAGTTAGTAAATAGTTATTAACTATTTACTAACTACCTAGTTAAAATAAATACAAAGTTACCTGTAAAATAAAACCTAACCTGCCTTACACTAAAATCTAACATTACAATAAAATAAAATACATTAAATTAATAAAATACAATTATCTAAATTACAAAAAAATAAACACTTAATTACACAAAATAAAAAAATGAAATTATCAAAAATAAAAACAAATTATTCCTGATCTAACAGCTCTAAAAATAAAAAAGCCCACCTAAAATAAAAAAAACCCCTAGCCTACACTAAACTGCCAATGACCCCTACAAGCGCCTTTTGCTGTGCATTGCCCCAAAGAAATCAGCTCTTTTACCTGTAAAAAAAAATACAAACACCCCAACAGTAAAACCCACCACCCACACAACCAAACCCCCCAAATAATTATATCTAAATAAACCTAAGCTAACCATTGCCCTGAAAATGGCATTTGGATGGGCATTGCCCTTAAAATGGCATTTAGCTCTTTTACATTGCCCAAACCCTAAACTAAAAATAAAACCAACCCAATAAAGCCTTAAAAAAAACTAACATTAACCACCGACTATCCACCTACAGTTTTCGAAGACCGGACATTCATCCTCATCCAGGTGGCAGAAGTCTTCATCCAAGCGGGCAGAAGTCCTCATCGAAGCCGGCAGAAGTCTTCATCCAAGCGGGCAGAAGTCTTCATCCAGACAGCATCTTCTATCTTCATCCATCCGGCGCGGAGCGGGGCCATCTTCAAGACATCCAGCGCGGAGCATCCACTTCAACCGATGGTCGCTGAAGAATAAAGTTCCCCTTTAAGTGACGTCATCCAAGATGGCGTCCCTTACATTCTGATTGGCTGATAGAATTCTATCAGCCAATAGGAATTAAGGGTGAAAAAATCCTATTGGCTGTTGCAATCAGCCAATAGAATTGAGATTTCATCCTATTGGCTAATCCAATCAGCCAATAGGATTGAGCTTGCATTCTATTGGCTATTCCAATCATCCAATAGAATGCAAGCTCAATCCTATTGGCTGATTGAATCAGCCAATAGGATGACAGCTCAATCCTATTGGCTGACTGCAACAGCCAATATGATTTTTCACCTTTAATTCCTATTGGCTGATAGAATTCTATCAGCCAATCGGAATGTAAGGGACGCCATCTTGGATGAAGATGCCGTCTGGATGAAGACTTCTGCCGGATTCGATGAGGACTTCTGCCCACTTGGATGAAGACTTCTGCCATCTGGATGAGGATGGATGTCCGGTCTTCGAAAACTGTAAGGGGTTAGTGTTAGGTTTTTTTAAGGGTTTATTGGGTGGGATTTATTTTTAGGTTAGGGCAATGTAAAAGTGCTAAATGCCCTTTTAAGGGCAATGCCCATCCAAATGCCCTTTTCAGGGCAATGGTTAGCTTAGGTTTATTTAGATAGAATTTTATTTAGGGGGTTTTGTTGTGTGGGTGGTGGGTTTTACTGTTGGGGGGTTGCTTGTATTTTATTTTACAGGTAAAAGAGCTGATTTCTTTGGGGCAATGCCTATTTTAATGGTGCTTTTTTATTTTGATAGGGCTATTACATTAGGAGTAATTTGTTTTTATTTTTGATAATTTTGTTTTTTATTTTTTGTAATTTAGCTTTTTTACTAACGCAAAACTCTTAATCTAGCTAAATGTGTTCACGCCTGGGAAGTTATTTAAGAGTTAGCACAACACAATACTAAATGCAACTCAATAGATTTTAAATACAAAGTCATGTGATCAGGGGACTGTCAGAAGATGCTTAGATACAAGTTAGTCACAGAGGTAAAAAGTGTATTAATATAACAGTGTTGGTTATGAAAAACTGGGGAATGGGTAATAAAGGGATTATCTATCTTTTAAAATAATTAAAAAAAATAATCTATTGTAGACTGTCCCTTTAAAGAACCATTAAATACAATAGAATTGCATTATCAACATATGCATAATAAAAAGCCAATGCAATACCACATAACCTGAATTTCAAACTAGTAGATTTTTTTCTTATATATACATATATACTGTGAACACTTGCACATGCTCAGTATGAGTGCATGTAAAAAGATTTTGGAAGTGAATCGGAAAGCTGTTTAAAACTGCATGCTCTATCTGAACTATGTCAATTTAATTTTGACTTTAGTGTTCTTTTAACATATATTAAAATATAGGTGAAGCAAGGCTCAATGATTTCCAACACAGCAAAAAAGGATGCAGAGCTTATTAAAGTGACATGCTAGTCAAAACTGAAATCTACATCAGTGCATTTCACTCTGAATAAAAGCATTTTTCCACTGTATCTGTATTAGCAAAAATGCTTCAGGTAAAAATAAGCACTCTTATTGATAGCTTTTATTGTGTACAGGGGCACAAAGCATATGTACATATCCCCCATGTGCAAACCCATTTAAACACTGCACCTGCTAAGAGAACCAACAGAGGTGTGTATCACATCAGCAATGATGTAAATTGACCTCAGCATGAGAAACTGTTGGACGGCCTGAATTAATTAAATATCATTAGAATTATCTAGGAATGTTAAATGTCATCCGCAGGAGAAATGTTGGAGGGACTAAATCAATGAAACTTCATTAATGCTATCAAAGATGTGTAAGCCAAAACTTAAGGTCTTTTTTGTGCTTCTTCTTATCTGTGATGTATAATATCATCTGTAATCAACAATTTCTATGTTGAACATTCACACAAAAGTCCATCAAGGAAGAACCAGCACCATAGGGACAATATTTTTGAGGTGCTGATGATTTAAATGAGGCCATTAACCAACCACAATATCCCGATAACTTATAGAAAGGATCAGATTTAAGAGAAGTAACTAGTTACTCTAGAAACTGGAAAATAAAAATGATCATAGATAAACAAAGTATTCTTATTAAAACTAGCACCCCATCAAACAATGAAAAGACGTCATACATTAACAGGAGCAATAATTCAATGCTGAACTTGACAAACAGCACCAAAAAACAGTTTTACAAACTAGTATCTTGTCTTTTTTGAATGAAGGCCAACTCAGGGTTAATATCATACCATTTTTGAATAAGGCACAAAAAGAAAAACATAACAACAAAATAATAATGGACCATTTTCCATGCTGAGCAAACCCCTTGACCATAGTGAGCAAGTTTAAAGACACTTGGTAGTCAAAATTAACTATCAGAATTTTTAAGAATAAGCACTATTTTATAGGTCCTCTGCAAAAACATCATTGCACGATAACAAAGTATAGCCTGCTCGGTGAATCTACCAGCCACACTCTGCAGCATATCTTCAAGGTTGTCCACAATCAAAGGCTACTAGCTGTAATAGAAAGAGTGTCAGGACATCTTGAAGGCCATTCCATATGGGCGAAGCTGCTCAAAGCTTCACAGCAAATTCATTCAGGAGATATCCTGCCTCACTGTTCACTAAGTCAGACTAAGGAGTCGATTTATCAACCCCCGTATGCATCTGTTTCCGTGCGAGCCTTCAGGCTCACCGGAAACAGGAGTTAAGAAGAAGCGGTCTTAAGAGGTGGCGGACAGCAATCAGCCTGATCGGATACGATCGGGTTAATTGACAACCCCTGCTAGCGGGGGCGGCATTGCACAAGAATTTCACTAGAAATGTTTGTGCAATGACAAATGCTGACAGTGTTTGCTGTCTGCATTAATCGATGTGCAACGGACATGATCCGCTATAGCTCCTCCCGCACATTAGTAAATTGGCCCCTAGGTTTTGGTCCACCCCCCACAAAAAAAAATTGCTGGATTGCTAGTGAATAGGAGAGCAAGAAAGAGAATATATGAGGCAAAGCATTACAGGCCTCAATAATGTTTAATTGTGGCAACAAGCCTATCCTTAGCAGAACTAAAAACTAAAATCATATGTGAGATTTTCCAGGAAACGGTCCAGATTTCTGGTTTCCTGTCCCATTTTATAATTGTCCTGATTCTCATTCCACATTGTAACAATCTGCTCTGAGGTGTTGGCCTGGTGTGGATGTCAGACTGGTGGAATCAAACATGAGGTTTTTGTTAATCATATTTATTTGCATACTGTGTGCATGTGCGTCTTCTAAATATTATATTAGAACAGCCAAATGTTAAAATAATATGTCTAATATTGTGAACTGGCATCTGCAAATATCCTGCAGTTTACAGATTAGATCAAACAGCACAATATTTATATTGTGTGCTATAAAAAACCATCAATAGGTGTGGCCAATACTTTGTGTTCCTGTAGTTTATATATATATATATATATATATATATATATATATATATATATATATATATATATATATATATATATATATATATATATATATAGGCAATTATGTATGAAATGTTTGAACACCAAAAATATAGGCCTAGACTACATGTGAAGCTCAAAAATATTAGCGCTATGGTGCATTAACAACTCTTGCGCAAATCAAGTTCAAAGTTATTTTTTAGCGCTTGAGCAATAGCCTAGGGAACACTAAGATCTTTACGTCGGATATTGGAAGTATGCTCATATAATAGACTTCTATGGGGTTGCACATTAAAATCATGTTGGATACTACTCATGCACTAAGCATATGGTGTGCTATGCTGATGGTGCACAAGTAGTGGATTTCTTCATATAGTTCTGTACTATACTGTTATTAATAATAATGGGTTTTTTCAAGTCTTAAAAAGCTTGAAATATTACAGCAGTAGTTTATATTGCACTCAAGCACAACACTTAATTCATCACTTACATAGAAGAGCAACGAGCATTATAATAGTACTGCCTGGGCTATCCATTAAAAATAAAGGGCAAGATACTTTGGTTAAAATATTTAAATGCACATTATATACCAAATATTGCATGCTCTAATCCAGCGGTTCCCAAAGTGCGCCCACTGCGGGGGGTGTTGGGATTACTAAGGTTGCACTAATAGTCATAAGATGTGGAATGGGGACACTGGAAGAGGGGACGCTAGTAGAAAAAAAAAGTGGATGAGGATGCTAGTGACCCCTCCAAGTGTAATTTGTTGTGCTTTATCCTAGATGTGCAAATCAAAACAACTTTCTCTTTAACCATCCACTTGTAATACCAATTTGTGCGTCATTGCTTGCACAACATTGTGCAAAAGATAATACACCCTGCTCTAGCGATTGTGACCCACTAGCACATCATTTTCACCAGAGAACACACATTTACCCCACTTTTGCCTCAAAATTACAATTTTATTCTATTTATTTATTCATGGACAAAAACCCACAGTAGATTTTAACCTATAAGCATTAAGCAATATCAAGGTAATGTACAGTCTTTTGGAAGGACAAAGGGGCTAGCAAGGGTTTCCTTAAAGGGACACTCAATCAAAATGAAACTTTCATTATTCAGATAGAGCATGCACTTTTAAACAACTTTATAATTTACTTCCATTAACAAAATGTGCACAGTCTTTTTATATTTAAACTTTTTGAGTCACCTGCTCCTACTGAGCATGTGCAAGAATAAGTGTGTATGCATTTGTGAATGGCTGATTGATGTCACATGGTACGTGTATGCATTTGTGATTGGCTGATGGCTGTCACATGGTACAGGGGGAGTGGAAATAGACATAACTTTTAAAATTGTCAGAATAAAAATCTACTACTCATTTGAAGTTCAGACTAAGTGCTATTGCATTGTCTCGTTATCTTGATTTGTTAATTATGCAAATCTACTGTGTTGACTGGTCCTTTAAAGTGATGGTTTAAAAAAAAAACGCTAGGATTTACCATCACTAAAAATAAAGGCCACTTTCATTCATCAGTTTAAAAAAAAAACAGATAAAAAGGTGACTTTACTTTGCCGCGTCTTCGCTGCTAAGCCTAGCAGCCTTGGCGGCCCATGGCACTGCTCATTTTTTCAATGAGGTGACGTTTCCACCTCTTAGCCAATAGCCATACAGGCTGATCAGCATTATGCTGTAGGTACGCACCGCTATTGGCTTAGAGGTGTGAACGTCACCTCATTGAAAAAATGAGCAGTGCTGTGCGCCGTCAGAGACGCTTAACTAAGCAGTGAGGCTGCAGCAAAATAAAGGCAACTTTTCATCCATTTTTTTTTAAACTGTTGAATGAAAGTGGCCTTTATTTTTACAGAAGGTAAATCCTAGCATTTTTGAAACACTAGGATTTACCATCACTTTAAAGAATACATTTCGTTGTGTCATTACACTGGGTAAACATTTGCTATATTAGGAACATGGGTATGTCATAAACTGATACGTCATTGTCCGTTAACAAAACACACCATATTTGTTTGCTAGAAAAACAGCTTATCAGCTCAGTGAGAAAGACCCATAGAGAGAGAGAAAAATAGAGAAACAGAGAGCGAATGAAAGAGAGAGAGGGGGGTTTGCCAGCAGAGGTAGCAGCAGCCAGACTGCCTCAGTGAATGAAGCTAATTTGGGAACACAAAGCTGTATATAAATGAAGTGCCGTCTGAATGTAAAAACAAACAAACACCAGGAGAGAGAGGCGCGTGGAGAGAAGGATCATGGGAATGAGCTGCCAGCCCTTATTTTAGAAGTCAAGAGGAACTGCTTGGGAGTTTAACTGGAGATATTATGATGTCATGACTAACACTGCTGTAGTTTATAAAAAAATATATATATTTGCCACACATTTGCTGAAATATAACTCAAAACTGTTAAATCTTTTAAAAGGAACATTAAACCCAGAATTAAAATAGGGGCATTCTAAGGTAAAAATGACTTGCTGTAATTTATTAGAGCATAGAATGTTTGCATTAATAGCCTATGGGGTTGTATGTATGCATTGGGTACTTGTAATCACCCGTAAGGGTCTCAAGGAGCTGCTCATTTTATCGACCTTGGAAGGATGAAAGGCTGAGTGGACCTTGCTGGGGATCGAACCTGCAACCCTTGGGTTGCTACAGCGCTCAGCCACAGTGCCTTAGCATGCTGAGCTATCTGTCCGGGGTTGATCATAATCTATCGGTGATTTGCACCCAAAATGTTTTATTGCTTTACTGCAGAATTGGTCAACAAGTTTTCTAAGTGATCACAATGCAAAGCAGATCTATGCATTAAACGCCTGCAGCAGCAAACTTTGCAATAGAAAAGGTCCCAAAAAAGGCTTTTTTGTGTGTTAAAGGGGCAGTTTACAGTAAAATTGTTTTTTTCCCTTGTATTTTCAATTACTTGTTATACCAGCTGCAGAGTATAAAATGTATGAGAAATTGCATTTTCAGGTTTATTTGTGTATGCAAATTAGCTGGTTTTGTGCTTTTAAACCACAGCCTATTGAAATGGGTTGAGCTTACAAAAACTTGTTTGTAAACCAAAGCTCAATACTTCAAGAGAACAATGGGAAATTAACATTTTATTACTCAACTATCCTGCACCCCACTGGTGTGTAATTTCTTCTGATGGATGTGTTAACTTATATTTGTCAAATTCCTAGACTCCAGTATAGAAACTTTCAGGCTAAATCAGCTATTTCAAATGGCGAAATAAGGGTAAACAAGCTATTTCTAAAAAACTTAATACACTCCAGCAGGTAAAATGGATCATTGGGAACAATTTAAAGAGAACATTTAAGTACCTGTTAATGGAATAGATACTGGGAGGTCACACAAATTTCGCATATACAATAGCCTTTTCATACTTCTTAAGGTTTCAATAAAGTGCTCTTTAATTTCTTAACTGTGTAAGGGAAATGCTCATTTACATCTGTGAGATTAAGCTATTGCAATCCGATTCCATCCTCACCACTGCAAAACCATCTTAATGCCAATTGTTTCTTGGAATGATGGGCATATTCGAAATAATTTATCAATGCTATACTGTCACTTTTAATATTAATATTTAGTATTGTTTTTTACATTGATTTTTTGTAAAAGTACAGTTACTGGTTTGGTGTGATGTTAAAACAAGAACAGTACTATTAGTTTCTAATAGAAGGACTTATGATGTCTTTTTATACTGTATTTTAACAGTACTGAAACTGTCAAGCTTGAATCTTCTCCATAGCAACATAGTTACATAGTATCTGCATAGATGATGATCAAACGAGATTGCGTCTTCATGACCAGGTTTATATAGGTTTTTATAGGGAGGCGCCATTATGCACGTTAAGTCCAAACATGGTTTACTACAGTGCATTTCACAATGCTTGTGCCTACATTATGCATAGTATTATTCTTGTTTTAAGATCATGCAAAAAAAAAAAAGAACCAGTGCTTTTACAATCAAATTAAATATTGTGTAAAAAATAGTTAAAATATTAAAAAGTGACAATATAGTCATTAAAGGGATATGAAACCAAAAATGTTTCTTTCATGATTCAGATAAAGCATACAATTTTAAACAACTTTCTAATTTACTTCTATTATCAATTTTTCTTCATTCTCTTGGTATTTTTTGTTGAAAGCAGGGATGTATACTTAGGAGGAAGCCCATTTCTGGAGCAGTGAAAGAATGTAATCTATTTGAAAGAGCTTTAGATGGAAGCACTATATCCTGGCAGATGCCTACCTAGTTATCTCTTCAAAACATAATATCATGAGACCGAAGTATATTTGATAATAGAAATAATTTGGAAACTTTTTTAAGTGGTTTCCTCTGTCTGAATCCCAAAATATTTTGTTGAGGGTTTTATATCCCTCTAAGTAATCATGCCCAGTATGCTCATCATGCCAATATGCAAATTGAATTCAGATGATTTATCAGCAGTGATGATGGAATTGAATTGCAATAGGTTCCTTTTGTACCCCAATTGCTCGATTCCATTTGAAAGGCCAGTTATGAAAATGTCAGTACTGCTAGTGATTATCACAACAGTGTGAGTAAGACTTAGAATCAAACATTAATGGAAATAAATTACTACACTCCATTTGTAGATGTTGGGTCCTGATCTCACTTTTCTTGTTAATTACCTTAGCTGTACAGCATCAAGTACTCAACACATATACATATGTATAAGAACCTATACATATGTGTGTGCCCTATCCACTGCAGAAGGCCTATAAAATACTGATGAATAAAGATTTAATGAATAAATGTATGTTTATGCATCTCTACAATGTCTCATGTGGCCATTTCAGATTGTTTTGCACATGCTCAAGATTATAGAATGTTTACAATTAGGGGCCGAATTATCAAGCTCGGAATAGAGCTTAATGCCCTGTTTCTGTCCAAGCCTTCAGGCTCGTCGGAAACAGTAGTTATGAAGCAGCAGTCTAAATAACTTGTCCACCTGCTCTGAGACCGCAGACATCAATCCGCCCGATCCTATATGATCGGGATGATTTGGCCGCAAATCTGCAGCGGGCGGCATTGCACAATCAGTTTACCAGAACTCAGTTTATCACACCTTTATTAATAACAAAAAAATAATAAAAAGTCCACAAGTCGCATAACAAGCCAGGAGTCAAAACCATAGCTGGTAGTCAGACGAGCCGACTCAGGAGCCAAAGCGAATAGTCAGACGAGCCGGAATCAGGAACAAGGAAAACAGCAGAGTCAGGAACAAGCCAGGGATCAGGAACCAGGAAGGTCGTCAGAAAGCCAGGTAATACACAGGAACTCTCACAAACAGGTCTGAGACAACGCAAAGGCATAGCATACTGAACAGAGGCCCTTTAAATAATAAGTGATGACATCACAATTCTGAGACTGCATCCTGTCTCACACAGATGATGCGCACCAGTCTGGCCATAAAAGGAAGTGCAGGAAATGAGCAGCATCCCCCACAATGCACCATAGTCAGCAAGAGAGGTGAGTAAAATGGCTGCCAGCAGCACATGGCAAACAAAACAGGGAAAAAACCCTGACAGTACCCTCCCCTCAATGACCCCTCCCCCGCGGGAGGACAAAAGGCTTATTGGGGAAACGGGCATAGAAGGCACGGAGGAGGGCGGGAGCATGAACATCAGAGGAGGGAACCCAAGAACGCTCTTCCGGACCGTAGCCCCTCCAGTGAACCAAATACTGTACATGACCCCTGGACATACGAGAGTCAATAAAGCTGCTGACCTCATACTCCTCATCGTTGTCAACAAAGATAGGACGGGGACGAGGCAACACAGTGGTAAACCGATTAGAAACCAACGGTTTCAAGAGGGAGACATGAAAAACATTGGAGATGCGCATTGCAGGAGGAAGGTCAAGAGCGTAGGCCACAGGATTGACCCGTCGGAGTATTCAAAAAGGACCAACATAACGAGGAGCCAGTTTATTGGAAGGCACACAAAGGTTCAAGTTGCGGGAGGACAACCAAACTCTCTCACCAACCTGGTACGAAGGCGCGGGCAGACGCCTACGATCAGTCTGGAACTTTTGGCGCTGCATAGAACGGTGAAGGCAATCCTGAATCTGCACCCACGTGGAACGGAGTTGCTCCTCCAAAGCCGGCATACCCTGAGACATGAATGAATCAGGCAACAAGGATGGTTGAAACCCATAATTCGCCATGAACGGGGATAACTTGGAGGAAGCATTAATAGCACTATTACGAGCAAACTCTGCCCAAGGTAACAGTTCAGACCAATTATTGTGGTGTTTTGAGACATAGCAATGGAGGAACTGTTCCAGAGCTTGATTAGACCGTTCCGCAGCCCCAATGGATTGAGGGTGATATGCCGAGGAGAAGGAAAGCTGGATCCCCATTTGAGCACAAAAGTAACGCCAAAATCTGGAGACAAACTGGCTACCCCAGTCCGACACTATCTCCTTGGGTAACCCATGTAAACGGAAATCATGTTTTTCTTGAAGGATGCAGACTTCTTCCTTTACCACTGCTTGAAGAAGGTGTCTTCCAGAAACTGGCAGTAGGACTGGGAATTGAGCTTGACTCCATCCTCAACCCGAAAAGGCCCCACAAGCTCATCTTTGATGATACCAGCCCAAACCAGTACTCCACCTCCACCTTGCTGGCGTCTGAGTCGGACTGAAGCTCTCTGCCCTTTACCAATCCAGCCACTGGCCCATCCATCTGGCCCATCAAGACTCACTCTCATTTCATCAGTCCATAAAACCTTAGAAAAATCAGTCTTGAGATATTTCTTGGCCCAGTCTTGACGTTTCAGCTTGTGTGTCTTGTTCAGTGGTGGTCGTCTTTCAGCCTTTCTTACCTTGGCCATGTCTCTGAGTATTGCACACCATGTGCTTTTGGGCACTCCAGTGATGTTGCAGCTCTGAAATATGGCGAAACTGGTGGCAAGTGGCATCTTGGCAGCTGCACGCTTGACTTTTCTCAGTTCATGGGCAGTTATTTTGCGCCTTGGTTTTTCCACACGCTTCTTGCGACCCTGTTGACTATTTTGAATGAAACAATTGATTGTTCGATGATCACGCTTCAGAAGCTTTGCAATTTTAAGAGTGCTGCATCCCTCTGCAAGATATCTCACTATTTTTGACTTTTCTGAGCCTGTCAAGTCCTTCTTTTGACCCATTTTGCCAAAGGAAAGGAAGTTGCCTAATAATTATGCACACCTGATATAAGGTGTCGATGTCATTAGACCACACCCCTTCTCATTACAGAGATGCACATCACCTAATATGCTTAATTGGTAGTAGGCTTTCGAGCCTATACAGCTTGGAGTAAGACAACATGCATAAAGAGGATGATGTGGTCAAAATACTAATTTGCCTAATAATTCTGCACTCCCTGTATTTGGCCTTGCCACAGCTCCCAGTTTTCTCAAAGGTTCTGGGAGCTCTACTGGCAGTTATTCGGGCCCGGGGAATTGCAGTGGCTCTTTATCTGGATGACATTCTGGTTCAGGTGTCATCCTTGGCGTTTCTTCATTCCCACGTTTGGAAGATCAATCTAGAGAAAAGTTCTCTTGTTCCAGCTACAAGAGTGATCTTCTTAAGAACCATTATAGATTCTCTATCAATGAAAATATTTCTGACGGCGGTCAGAAGAGCCAAGATTCTGTCTGCTTGTCTGTCCCTACAGTCGACGGCTCGACCATCAGTGGCCCAATGCATGGAGGTAATAGGCTTGATGGTGGCCTCCATGGATATAGTTCCGTTTGCTCAGTTCCATTTGAGACCTCTGCAGCTATGCATGCTCGCTCAGTGGAATGGGGATTATACAGAACTTTCTCAGAGAATAGTTCTGGATCAATCTACAAGGGACTCCCTACCGTGGTGGCTGTCCCAAGAACATCTGTCCCAGGGGACATGTTTTCAGAGGCCCTCCTGGATAATTGTGACCACAGATGTCAGCTTGCTGGGTTGGGGAGCAGTCTGGGACTTGTTGAAGGCACATTGACTTTGGTCTCAGGAGGAATCTGCTCTCCCCATAAACATTCTGGAGTTGAGAGCGATCTTCAATGCCTTGATGGCTTGGCCTCAGCTGGCCCTAGCCCGGTCCATCAGGTTCCAGACGGACAACATAACCTCAGTGGCCTACATCAATCACCAAGGCGGAACCTGGAGTTCCTTAGCCATGAAGGAGGTGGCACGGATCATCCAGTGGGCGGAGGCTCACAATTGCTGTGTTTCTGCCATCCACATTTCAGTAGTGGACTTCCTGAGCAGACCGACTTTTCATCCCGGGGAGTGGGAGCTACATCCGGAAGTGTTCTCCAGGATAACAACCAAATGGGCATTACCAGAATTGGATCTGATGGCATCTCGTCAGAACACCAAGCTCCCAAAGTACGGCTCGAGGTCGAGAGATCTTCCAGACTTTCTGATAGACGCTCTGGCAGTTCCTTAGAACTTCAGGTTGGCATACCTCTTTCCTCCATTTGCTCTCCTTCCGTGAGTCATCGCCCGAATCAAGCAGGAGAAAGCATCAGTGATTCTAATAGCTCCTGCGTGGCCTCGCAGAATCTGGTATGCAGACCTAGAAGAGATGTCTTCTCTGCCTCCGTGGAGACTACCTCTGAGGAAGGACCTTCTACTTCAGGGTTCCTTCCTTCATCCAAATCTCGCTTCTCTGAAGCTGACTGCTTAGAGATTGAACGCTTGAGTTTAGCTAAGCGTGGGTTTTCCGAATCAGTCATAAAGACCATGATTCAGGCTCGTAAGCCTGTCACTAGA